>NW_015386542.1:613900-622392 GCF_001527695.2 Protobothrops mucrosquamatus
TGTTCACATGGCGTCATTGCTCAGATGACTCCAATGCACAGGACAGGTGCAGAAGATACCCTGCCAGATTTCCCATCTCTTTTAATGT
Organism: Protobothrops mucrosquamatus; assembly: GCF_001527695.2. Taxonomy (NCBI): domain Eukaryota; kingdom Metazoa; phylum Chordata; class Lepidosauria; order Squamata; family Viperidae; genus Protobothrops; species Protobothrops mucrosquamatus. Next base: position 613,989 of record NW_015386542.1, read on the forward strand.
ATGAATAAGTAGTTAACACTGTCTATTTCGGCTGCCCATTGGTTCTGCTTTTGCCAGTGCCCCTTAAAAATTTTGTTGTAACAACTTGTCATTAAACAATTCCTTTCCAAATCAATTTTCTACTTGATTCTGTTAAAGGACTGTTTAGGAACAGTCTCATTTCTTGTTATATCTTACTGTTTTCAGATGGCTAGGCAAAAGTTAAAGCAAGTATAGGTAACACAGCCTAATATTCTTGCTGGATAGGTAGGGAGAGAAATAGTGACTTTTATGGCTCTTGGGGCTATACATCAATAAATGTATATCATGTATTCGGTCCAAAGTATGACAGTATTCTTTTGTAGGTATTACTATATATTCATACACTTCTCCACCTAATCATATACTGTATATGCCTTGATTTATTATTAACTAATGTTATGAAAATTGTTCAACTGTTGCTTGAAATTGGATAGAAGAACTTGTCTGCCAAACATCTTTAAGAAACATACAATTCTAGGTGTTTTGAATTAGATAATCTATTTTAAACTAGGGTCAAGCAGTAATATATAAAGGATTATGTTACAAATTTTGTTAAGACAGAATTCAGGTCTTCTGCTTTTAATGTCACAAACAGTAACTAAATGCTTCCTCCCCCCAATCTGCAAAAACATAATAAAACACATTAAGGAAAGAGGCATACTGAAGGGAGCATAGCATTTTTTTAAAAAAAAAATTACATTGGAAGATTTTTACAGTATTTTAAAAGGCTGTATCAAAGAATTTCTGTATATAAAATAATAAATGTAGGGTGATTTGCATTTTTAAAATGAGCATGGACATTTTGACAAATTCAGCCAGATCTGTTCTTCTTACATTTATACAGAAATAATTATACTATTAACTTTAAAGTCTTATGATCTGATGATTATAATTACAATATTTTAAAAGGTATGGTCCAAATAGCTGACGAGTGTCTCTTTCCATACTAATCCATTGATCTCTGAAGGTCTGATAAGGTCCTCTTCTGAATACCATTATTTCCAGAGTTTCATTATGCATTGACTGAGGAGAGGCTTTTTCCTGGGGACACTGTGACTCTGGAGTAGTCATTTCAAGAACATTGACCTTGACTTAAAAATGCAGTATTTCTGATGCCAGGTTAAAACTGATTTAATTGTCAGACATTTAGAGGAACTATTGTTGGGGCTGGTTTGTTTTAGTATGTTTCGATATTTTTTAATTTGCTATACTTATTGCAAATAGTTGTTGTAAGCAGTTATATTTTCAGTGTTATGTTATATATTATCTTTAAGTAAATACGGGTAGTCCTTGAGGCACGACAGGCCATTTAACAAATGTTCGAAGTTACAACACCTACCCTCCAAAGCTACATAGGAACCCGTTTCAAAATTACCACCCCTGCAGCGCCCCCACGGTCATTTGCCCTTATGACCGACCACAGAGATACTGCAGCACACCCACCCACCTATTTCCCTCCCTTCCTGCCCTGCCAGATCCCCAGGGGCACTGGGCCTGTTTTGCCACCCCATTGGGTTCCATNGAAGTTACAACACCTACCCTCCAAAGCTACATAGGAACCCGTTTCAAAATTACCACCCCTGCAGCGCCCCCACGGTCATTTGCCCTTATGACCGACCACAGAGATACTGCAGCACACCCACCCACCTATTTCCCTCCCTTCCTGCCCTGCCAGATCCCCAGGGGCACTGGGCCTGTTTTGCCACCCCATTGGGTTCCATGCACTCCTTCCCACCCCCGGTCACTGTTCGCTCACTTACCTTTCAAAGATATCCAGAGCTCAGGAAGTCAGAGTAGGGAAGCCACTTCCTTACCTGGCCATTGTTGGGACACATGACACAGTCAAGGGGAAGAAATCTTGCTGCTTTTTCTCCCATCAAAAAACATTGCTCCCCAGTGCCAGCCATGCTAGCTCTATGCACAATACAGGAAAAGAAATGTTGCTGCTTTTGCTCCCCTTGCAATGTGTTCTTCTCTAGTGCCAGCCATGATCTCCCATGAGTCACCCTACATTTTTACCTAACAACCCGTGGATTCATTTAACAAATGCATTTGGGAAAGCAGGGATGCTGAGGTCATTCACTATGTGTTTCATTTACCATACAACTCGAACCTTCAACAAAAATGGGCAGGTTCCATTATTGTTGTAAGATGAGGACCACCTGTAGTTCATTTCCAGTTTTGTGCATCAATTCCTTGGATGGCATTTTAAAAACACTTAAAATAAGTATACAAATATAGTAAGATTATGTATATATATCAACTCTAGTTTTTTATCTCTTGCATAACTAACCCTCACAGTTTAGTGATCCTGCAAATGATAGAGTCAATGAGGCTTAATGGGGTATATTTTTATGCATGTGACAATGTCTGTTTTTCATCCCAGTGCATAAATGTGTTCCCCTCCTGCAACTAGATATAAGTTCTATATGGTTTTCTGCTTCTTAATCTATTGCTGCTCTATGTATAAATTAAGCTATCCTCTTAAAATATCCCAACATGACTAATGTAAATTTTTCAGGTGCAACAGCTTCATACTTTGCATGAAAATGGTGGAATGGTACCACTCGGTGGTAAGCTGTTTGTCACAGGTGGCTACTGGAAAGGGATGGAGGGCGACTATCAAGTAGAGATGGAAGTGTATGATTGTGCCAAGGATGTTTGGACAAGGGAAGGATCACTTCCTTGTTTATGGCTCTACCATGCATCTTCTTCTATCTTCATGGATACTTCAAAGTGGAGGGAACCTTTCCAGTCATGATCACAAAGTTTGGTATGAGGTCTCACAGCTCTGCTGCTCTGACTGAAGCTTTGGAGAGATTAGGTGTTCTGCATCTCACAGTGTAGACTGTAATTTATGAATTAAGATTTCATATTTATTTATTAAGAGCTAGGTTGTTGTAGTGGTTAATGTATCAGCTAAAAACTGGGAGACTGTGAATTCTAGTCCTGACTTAGTCACAAAGCCAGCTGGGTGATCTTGGCCCAGTCACTTTTTCTTATCCCTAAGAAGAAGGCAATGGAAAACCTTGCCAAGAAAGCTGCATGGACTTGTCCAGACAGTCTATGGCAGGGGTGTCAAACTGCCGGCCAACAGGTCAGATGCGTCATGCCGAAACCGCACCCACCCCATTGCCGGCAATGGGAAAAAAGTTGTGATATGTCGCGACACGTCATGTGACTTTGCAAGTTTGACACCCCTGGTCTATGGGAATCAGAAAACAATTGCATGGGGAAAAAATATTGGTAGCACTCACCATCTTAATTTTTGTAATGTTTCTGTGATTTTTTTTTACTAGGCATAAACATGTTTCTGAGAAATGATGGTATAGTATTAGTATAAATCACAAGCTTATTTTTGCCACAGTTGGATTATTTTTACAATTAGATATCTATACTAGCAATTGTGAGGAAAATATTCTGATAGTCTGCTGATCATGGTAAAGAACAATAGGCAGACTGATTATTCAATTTTGTAAAATTATTGTGCAATGTGAATGGTAACCTTAAAAATGTATTTCTGTTTGTCCAGCTTGGAAAATAATCAGTTTTTTAATCTATAATCCATTAATAATAGTCCATTAATAATGTATCTCAATAGTTCTCTGTAATTTCATATACTATTGTGAACTTCTAAAGAATCTCAGAATTCTTTTAAATATAAATAAAAAATGAATTCAACCTCAATGTGACTGGGGGTTTTGTATAATTTTTATTTTAAAATTTTGTGTGTTCTTGGTCCAGCTATTATGTTACTTTTTTGAAATAATCAATCTATGATGTGACCATTATTTCAGTTAAAGTTCCCGAAATATTAATCTATCATCTTACATTTCCTATAGTGTAACACCAAGTTGAGCAAGACTGATTTACATATTTTAACCTAATTGCTATATGATGAATATTGTACTCATAAGGAAAGATACAGGGGATGTACAATGCTTTGTATTTGATTCCAAAACATTTCTTTAGCACACAGGGAAACACACAACATAGCATGTGGCTACAATTCATGAAGTCTGCTGCATCTGGTTTTGGGATCACACAGTAGCTGCTTCAATGAAATCCTCAGAAACACCTTTGGAGAACTAAATTGAAAGCATTGCATGCTCTAATATGCATTGACTTTTGTTTTGAGGACTAAATGAAATTTTCATTCCCATGACATCATTTGCATAGTCAAGGAAAATAGAAGGAGAAGGGGAGAGCGAACAGCTTGGTTACCTCATTCTGCTGGGAATAGTAGGCCAAGACAATGACGTGAGAGCTCAAGAATGGAACAAGATTTCATTTACGCATGAAGGAAAAAAAAGAGGGGAAAGTCAGACTTTGGTATAGCTCTGCACATATAGTTTTTTGTAGGATTTCTAAGATGTTACCAGTTTCTGTCCCTGAAGGTAAGAAGGCATCAGGCAAGTGTGTTTCACCTGGCAGAACATCTATAGGTTGATATGATATAACTGATACACAGTGTGGAATTCAGACTCGTGGGACTTAGATCTATTTGGGCTAGTAAATACTTCAAATATCCATCTTCTCTTGTCCAAAGCCTTGTCTGAAATTTTGGGGATTTCTTTATCCTTCTTTGATTTCTGAGTCTCTATCTGGCCATATGGCATGTATATTGTATATATTAATAAGGACTGTGTTAAAGGAAATATAAGCAAGAAAGATACTATGATTTTTTTATAATTTCCTACACAGCCAAACTTAATTCTCAGAATACAAGAACAAGTGTAGTTTTTTTCAACCTTTGAGGTTTTCTCAAATAACTTGGACTACAATCTTCAGAATAACCAGCTAACATAGGCTAAAAGTCTAGGAACTCTAATCCAAGAGGATGTTTCATATTAATATCAAGAGGTCCCAAAATGAAGAAAGCCAATAGGAATTTCTGTGCAACCTTTTTGTATCTCTTCTTTTTGTTCCTTTCTCTGAATATGCTTTTGGTAGACATGATGTGAAATATTCAGAATCATAAAGGAAAATACAGGATGACCGAATAATCAAGAGAGATACGGGGAAGCTCAGCTGTATTCTTGAGTGGTTCAGTTATAACACTCATAACTATAGGCACATTCACATGTTCTTCTCAGCCTCGTGCAGAACAGCTCATTAACCCTTTCTTGAAGACCAGAATGTACCATATCATCCTCAACCTGTCCCAGCCCACTGTAAAGGCAACCTAGCACCACAAGTATTGTTTTCTACCTTCTGCCAATATATGTGGTGCCTAATGGATAAGGCATTGGCCTCCTAAGCCAGGAATTGTGGGTTCGAGTCCCATCTGGGGTGCCAAAATTCTTGTGGAAAACGAAAGAACTCTTACGAATTCCAGAGGGGTGTGGTGTGGTGTGGCCTGTCTATGGCATTTCATTTTGTTGTAGACAAGGTTCTACTCCAATGTCCCACAATGACCTGTGACAGAAACACTTCCTCCCCTCCAATTACTGGCCACTGCCCTCCACAGATGTTTCATTCTAAGCTGCTGGGCTGCCTGCCTCCTTTCAAAGGACCTTCCCATGGTGGACTGGAGAAAGATTGCCCTCCCCTCTCTATTTACAGATTCACTGGTGGATTGGTTAAAAAAAAAGGATTTTCCTCAATAACTTTGCCAGTGAAATGTGTGTTTGTGTGTTTGTGTGTGCATGTATGTGTGTGTGTGTGTTTACAGGCTGAAACTGAGAAGAATTATGTTCTTCCTTTTTAGGCTAAATGCTTTTCAACCTTTTCACAGATTATACCACTTTTAGGACATGACAATAGTCAAGTACCACCAGTGCTTAGCAAGGGGTCAAAACCTTGATGACCAAAAAAAGAAAAAAGAAAAAAGTACCAGTTTTAATTTCTTCAGTGGTGGTTCCTTTGCTGAATCACTTTCCCTTTGCACTGATAAATTATGATGAATTTATCCATATTTATTAATATGCACCAATACCTTGGTGGTCAGATGGCTGGTCAGCCCTTTTTCCTCTCTCCCTCTCTTCTCTCTTTCTCCTCACTGCCTGCTGGACTCTCCTTCCACAGCCTCTGCTCCTTCATTTGATCCCTCTGCTTGTCTCATAGAAGCCTCTCCTCTTTTCCCTCTCTCTTTCTCCATCCCCTTCTCTTTCCCCATCATCTTTTTTCTCTCTCCCTCTCCTGCCAAAACCTCCTCCTTTTACTGTATATCCTCTTCTCTCTTCCCCCCCTCCTCCCTTTCTCTTCCAGATGCATCTCTCTCTCTGGGGCTCAGGGAGAGCTCCAGCATTGGACACTACCCCAGTCTCACTCCCCCACGCAGTCACCCACTCCCCTACTGGTCATTGCACATAGCGCTGATCAGCTGGAGCTGCACGCACCAATCCTGGGGCCTCTCCAGAGGCCCGGCAGCCCTGGAGCTCCAGCTGACTCTATCACCCTAAGGCCTGTCTGCTGCTCCCGGTGATAGCAGAGGCCACTAGAAGTGCTGATCAGCTGGAGCCGATCAGCTGGAGCCCACTAACACTGCAGCTCCAGCTAACTCTCCCCTAGGCCTCTCTGGTGCTGCCACCACTTCAGCTCATCCCCCATCCGCTACACTTGTCTAGGTCATGTACCACCTGCCAGGTGCTGAAATACCACCAGTGGTATGTGTACCACCCGTTAAAAAGTCCTGGGTTAAATGATTGTAAGACTCATGAAACTGGAGAAAGGATTCCCCACCAGTTTACTGGATAGAAAGAGAAAGATGATGGAGAAAATGCTTATGCCAAAGATCCATCACAGGAAGCCACACATGTCTTTAAAGACCCTCCCACAGAAAGGAGAACAACTTGTACTTACTATTCCAGCAAGGACCAGGAATATCCACTAATCAAGGACCACAATAACCGTGGTCTGGACAGAATCCCTAACCAGTATTGTTACCAGAGCTCAAGAATGGATTGAAATTGAGACAGCAATTTCTTAAGTTGACTTCATTTTCGGTATATTTCAGCACAGGAAACAAGCAGTTTATGGCTACCATGCATAAGAACCCCATTACTCTTTCCCGTTTTACCCAGAAGACTATGCTTTCCTTCTTTACTGAGAAAATTAATAGAAGGAGCTTTGGGAAGCAAAAAAGGCCTTTATTGAGGCTCTGAAGACCGGTGGGAATAGCCTGGTGGGCAGAACAAACAATTGTACAACTGACAACTGAGAATCAAACCAACAATGATCATGTTGTTTATGCGGCTGGGAAAAAATGCATTCCAAAATGCAGTGCAAAAAAGAAAAGAGTAGATTTCTTTCTGTTACTCCCTTTAAAATATTTTCTGTTTTTTAACTATTTCTATTGTATCTGGGCTAATGTGAATGAAATTATGTATGCCACCCTTAGAACTAATGCATATCTCCTTCAATCTGAGTCATTGCTGTATAAATAGAAATCAGATGAGTACTACTACATTGCAACATCTCTATTGTTTAATTGATCCACAGTATTTTGAAGGCAGTCGTAAGTTCATACTCATCCCTGCTAATCTCAGGATGATGAGAAAAGGGAACACCATGAGTCAGTTGGTTAAACCAAGAAAAGAATGGGGGGGGGGGGAATTCCTACCATTCAATTGGTGCCTCCTCTCTAAATTATGGTAACTCCTGGAGTAATAAAAGTATTTTCCTTTCCCCCAGGGTTTTCAATTCATGCTATGAACTGGAAAAAAAAGTAAACTGTTAGTATGAGGATAAAGTTGCATTATAATCAAGACTTCATTGTTCCTGCATATGAATTTTCATTTAAGACTGTCATGATGACACAATACTGTAATTTTTCAGTTTTTCCCAACAGCTGCAATCAAGGTTGTGAGTTGCAGTGTGGAATCTCTGTGTATCAGAGTAATCAGAGTGTGTGTGAGAGACAGAAAGACCTGGGAGGGGGGGCATTAGGCTCAGAGGCTGGGCTATCATGAAACATTGAGACAAGAATCTGGAACAAGCTGTTAATATGAGCAGGGAAAATCAAGCTGTTTTGTTTTTCTTTTTACTGCAATTGTAAAACTGAGTAGAAACTGAGCAAAGGTATTAAAATCACATTTGTTGATATTGTAGAGAGGACACTTTGTTAGTTCTTACTGCCCCCCCCACAAAACCCCCCCTAGAAAGATCAGGAGTCTAATAGCACATTTTCCAACTAATGTTTTACTAAAAGGCATAAGCTTTTATGAGCTGCAGCTCATTTCATCAAATTTGGACCACAGAATTTCATTTCGTCACATTGATCACTAAAATGTGTTGTTGGAAAAGGTGCTAGCATATTCCTCCTGATTATTTGCTGATGTAGTCTCCTGTGAAACCTACTAGAGAACTCCAAATGTAGCTACTCCGATCTCTATGGCAGTCTAAGACAACCTGTGAGGGAAAGGCAAGGGTTGGAGCAGAA
>NW_015386542.1:622947-667096 GCF_001527695.2 Protobothrops mucrosquamatus
CCACTACACACTTCCCTCCATGTAGATGTGGTTCCATTGAGGACCACTCGCTGAGTACGGCCAGTCAGCCAGCTACGGATCCATCTGGTGGTGATGCTGTCTACCCCACATTTTTCTATCTTGTCAAGTAGTAGGTTGTGATGTACTTTATCAAATGCCTTACTGAAGTCCAAGTAAATTATATCCACAGCATTCCTCTTATCCACTAATTTTGTCACTTGGTCAAAGAATGCAATAAGATTTGTCTGGCATGATCTATTTTTGACAAACCCATGTTGGCTTTTAGTAATGACTTTGTTATCCTAGCTGTGAGTGGGGAATTATATGAAGATAACCTGATAGAATCAGGGCATAGTTGTATCATTGGAGATGAGGATGAGTCCTTTAAAGTGGCTGTCTGGCTGTGTTCAAATAGCTTCCCATGAAGAATGATGTATCAGATCCACATATGGAAGGTCCCTTTGAATTTTCTGGGGAATGGGAAGGCTGTATATATTCTAATCCTCCTTTGACAGACCCATGAACAGATCCTAACCATCACTTTTAATACTTTTAGTAATACTGGAAATCTGACTTGACTGGGAGGCAAGAGCCATAGAAGCTTCTGTAATTGAAGAGAGGGGTCTCTGTGATTGCATCAGGCCTCTGAAGTTGAATTTTCTCTTTCTTCAGAACGTAAGTGCTCAAGCATAATATGGCCACTGGCAGGTATGCTTAGAGACATTATAATTCTGAAAAATTCAAAATACTTTTTGCCAATTTTATTTTGATACCCCGCCCCCAAAGAAACCATATGGGCTATGACTGCATTTCTCATTCCCACTGTATTCCATAGAAAAGCCTCAGAGGAGACACCCGAACCATGTAAGATGGAGTATTAGGAGGAAAAGCATTTCCTGCAATTATGCAAATGTCCACTGAGTGAGGGCAATTTCTCTCTGTCTATGGTCTCCATTCTATCTCATATAAGTGCATCTTCAGTCATTTTACAAAATCTCTTCAAAGGATTGCCTCAGGTCAGATGTTTGAATGGAAAACTTCTCTTCCATTCAGTTCTTTAAGTAAACTAAACTTGTGATTTAAAATGAAAAATGTAATATTTCTGGGGAAAAAAGAAACAGAAAAAACATATTAGACTCTTCTGAATTATGGAACAACTTTTATTGTATTTCTATTATTTTGTTATTACTACTTTTTGCTATAGTTTTTACCTGCACCTGTGTTTCTATTTGATTGGTTCCATTTTCTTTATTTTCTTCAATGTATTACATGCTAAACGACGTAGGACTGAGAAAGTTTAAGAAATGAGACAATTATTTTAATTATAACACTAGACATGAAACAAACATAGATTTTGGATTCAAAACAAAACAAAACAAAACAGCATTAAGACGTGTCCAAAGAAATGCAGTATGGGATGCGTCATGCTCTAGAATCCTTTCAACCATCAGATCTCCCAGATTAAGCCCTCTTTCTCTCAGCCCTTAAATAAATTCTCTAAGGGAGAAACAAAGCCAATACAACCATCTGCATTTCATGTTAACCTGCAAGCCACCGAAATTTCATAGAGCCACTTTTAGTGCAAACATCTCTCTTTGTTCTGCTGCTACCAGATGCTGTTGAGCTTCCTCACGAATTCTGCTTTTGTAATTTGTTCCTGGTGCCAAGAGGTGGCTCTCTAGGACAAGGGACCTTTCTGGTGAGGCGGGGAATTCAAGCTTATTAAAAGAAGGGAAGCTGGGCAAAGATATTCAGACAGGAGCAGAGTGGCAGTAGGGATGTAATCAGACAAGCATACGAGTCCCTGGTTTGACAAAGAGAGCACTGAAAAGAGGTTGGGCCAAGCACTCCCAGGCAGCCAAAGCTGTGAATGGAACCATCATGGGACTTCTGTCGTTTTGATACAATTTTATCTAGGCTTTGACTAAGGATCCAGGAGAAAGAGAGCAAACCGCTTCTGTACCATCTGGATTAGCTCATTTCTTTAAGGGCAGCCTGAAACTCCTGATTTCTGCTACTGAGCTGCTTTTGAAGTAGTCCTATGATAACCTCTTCCCCATCTTTGACCCTGAAGAAGAAACTGAAATGCTCTTTCTGATCTAACGATCAGGTGCAATTGATGTGTGTGTACTCACGCAGTTACTTTTTTAGAAGCTTTTTTTTAAAAAAAGAAAAATGTTGATATTCTTGAACGTCTTCTGTGAAAAAAATTATTGAAGATACATTGGATAACTTTTGCTTGCAGTTAATATTCCTTTGTGGGATTTTCACAGATATACAGACTACTGTATATTTTTAAAAAGACCACAGATAAACTTTGTCTTTGTGTTCCTGAGAAGTTCCCAGTCATATCTAACTCTAGTTCTCTGTATAAACCAAGGGATCAATTATGTGCCAGAATATGGCTAAGCCTTTCCTTTCTGGCTGCCCACTTCAATTATTGGCTCTGGGTCTACTAGCAATGTTTTTTTGTGCTAGCACTGTGGAAAATGAGAAACAGGAAGACAGAAGGAACCAGGAAAAGGCACCCCGGTGGAATGAAACGAGCAGTCGTCCCTTGCCATCATCCCAGGACTCAGTAAGAACTTTTCATATGCTACTTCCTTCTTACTAACTGGAGGCTTCTTCCACCTCACCTCTTAGTAAAAATTGAAAATTCTTCCTTGATGAAGAATTCCCTTACAATGGATATGGCATAGAAATAGCACTGGAATAGAACATTAGAGAAAACGAAACAGTGCTCAATTATCAAAATGGATTTTGCTTTTAGATGTTGGGTGGTGAACAATTTGCATATAAAAGTATGCGTTTTAATCTATCTTGTCATAGTCATAATTGATTCTTATAGGAATTTATACATATTTACTTGGAAATAAGTTATGTTGAGTGTGATGGAATCTTTGTATTAACACTGCACTGAAAATCGTTGGAAAAAAGGCACTTCAGTTTTGTGCCTGGCTGGTCTTGTTTAGACATTATTAGTTGTAACTAGAAGTTACAGGGGAACAGCTTTTGCTGTTAACAAGACAGCTATGTGGCAGTAACCTGAAATCACCAGACTTCAAACTCAACTCAAAACTAGAAGATACTTGATGTAATTTTTTTCTGACTGTGAGGAAACTGGAGTCATTCTGAAATATGATTCTTTCCTGACTACAACAGTTAGAATTTATGGATCAGGAAATATGAACATGTTTAGGAAAAAAGAAATAGGGAGAGTTTTGTATCAATAGTAAGTCATTCTGAGAATTATAAAAGATAAGATGGTTTAAGGAACCTCACTGAATCTCTATTTATCTGATAAGTTTATTAGGAATATTTTAGACAACCTATTAACAAGAAAATAGAAAAAATCAATTAAAATGTAGATGGAAAGTATCCTCAAAGATGACAGTGGTGTATATGTTTTGAGAGACAAAACACTGCAAAACCCAATCTGATCAATAATTCTTATGGCAGGAACTTGCAGATTCTCTTTTGAATAATGAGAAGCAGCAATTTAAACAGATAATTCATATCAGTCTTCCCCAATTTAGTGACTATTAGGTTTGCTAAATTACAGTTTCCACAATTTTCAGCCATGGCCAACTGGTTAGAAATGTTGAAAAATTATATTCCAACGAACATGAGTATATTACTTTAGAAAAACTAGCCCAGATAGCAAATAATTTTCTAACTCATATCTGGAACAGCAGGTTATAAAGATATTGGTAATTCTCAGTGTTTTTTGAGATATTGTTGTTTTCCCAGGTCGACATTTTGTCATCAACCTGTATAGTTGCTTTAATTTTTTCTTTTTTAAACTTTTTTCTTATTATGCAAAGGAAAATACTCCACAAAAAATTCATAGCTCTGATTCCCGAAATGCTTGGATGCTCCTCATGAACAATGAAGTGAGGAGCAAAAAAATGAATAAAAACAAGTCAAGAAAGATTAAGGTAAGCAATTTTAACCATGCTATCTATGTTTTGATATTCCCTATTTTTGAAGTCCTGTTCCCACAACCTCAGTCTCTAGCTCAGCCAAATCTCCTAACTAGTTCTGGTAACACACAGTCAAAAGTCATCCTTTTTAAAATATAGAGTATTGGTCATTTTTCCTAGAATTGCATAAGCATACGAACCACAAGATTACCACAAGGCTACATTGGTTCCTTCTCTATTAGCCAGACAAACAGAAATAGGTGTGGTTGGGTTACTGCAGCTAATCAGTGTTTAGAGCATGTATTCTGTGCTGGCCAAGTTTGGTAGTGAATTCTAGTTCAATTTCTTCACTTACTCTTCATCTTTTTTCTTGGATAGTTGACTATGATAAATGAGACAATTGACAGGTATTCCACAACAAATCCAAGGAAAGTTACTTAATTGTGTGCCTGACTGTATTGCTCTGTTCCCAACACAGCAGGTTTGACCACAAGAGTATGGATACTTAAGGATTTATTCAAAGCAGTACAAAGAAATGACATAATCACATAACATGAGGCAGCAATCAAAGAATATATAGGAATACTGAAAAATAACCCTAGACAAAGAAAGACCTTGGGCCCCTTCTTCCAGTCAGGGAACCCCAGAGAGATGACAGCAGACAACCCATCCCAGTAAGCTCTGTATCAAAGTTCCATCCCATGGGGGCTATGACTACCTTATATATACTCTGGACCATAATTAAGCATATCTGCTTTTTTTTTTAATCTCCTCTCACTGGATTTTACCAGAACAGCCTGTGAAATATTTAGGATTTGCACTAGTTGATTCGTACGTGGGTGAGGGGTCCAAGAATAATAGTTCAGATATTACAGGTGATATTGTGTTCAATTTGTAACACTGTTCCTTGTCAGAGGGATTACAAAATGTTTTGAGACTGATTAATTAAGAAAGGAACAAACACAAATTAATTAAATGGGTGCCATAGATATGGACAATAGGAGATAAAAGATTTTATTTTTGGACCTGAAGGAGTAGAACCTAATTATTGTGGTGAATTTGGGTTCTAGTTTGGCATTCCAGGCCTGTTAGAGGCTGCAGAGTCAGCACAACCTCGTCCAGATACCAGTACTATTATTCAGGAGAAATTGCTGAGGGAGTTCCAGCTGCTGCTCAAAGGTAGGGAACAAAAATTACTACACTCCAAGCAAATATATTATGGTGCAATTAAATTAAAATATATTGAATGTGAATAAGTTGATTTTATGTGTTGATAGTATGATTGTCTCAATTGACATTCTAGGGATAAACTTTTTAAAATTCCTTTTACAAGGACAAATGATATAATGGAATGGCTAGAGTAGATGGCAGCTGGAGTAAGGAAGCTTTTCATTCATTCATCATTCAGGCTTTTGGAGGCCTAGTCACAATTAATAAAGAGTAGCATGGCTGGTCAGTTACAAGGGGAGTGTGCTATGAATTCCTAGGAATTTTAGAACCCAGAAAAAGACACCAGTGCTCTTATTCTTAAATTGTGAGCTTTGAGCAGGACAAAATTCATAATAGCCTGTGGTTACTATTCTGGGAGTGATGTTTTATTTTTAATCTGATCTCACTAGATGTTGTGAAACTGCAACTCTCTGGTTAGGAAATCTGGCTATTGTAGTTCCAGCATGCCTAAAAGTAACCAGATTGATGAAGACAGTAGAGCATAATAAATTAAGTATATCTCTGAAAAATATCGTAGCCCAAGGTAGCAGAGATCCAAAAGCCTATATAGGCAATACCTTCCTGTGTAGAATTCAACAGGGAGCAGTGAGAGCCCTTCCTCCTTCCAAACTGTAATGATGACATCACTAAAGAACCAGTTTCCCTGAATACAGTGCAGTTGTCTGTATTTTGCATAAGAGGTATCTTTGCATGAATACATACATACATACACATAGTATATCCATCCATCCATCCATCCATCCAGCCATCATAAGTTGGAATCCGGAGAGCACAGGGTTTGAATTGGATTCATGGAAATTCTTGAAAGGCATAGCTCTATTCAGACGCTTTGCTGCAGATAGTCACATTGGCTTTTCAGCAAGGTAACCAGCTTGAGTTGGAGAAGGGAATGACTATATAGATCTCTCCTGGTGTGATGTATGGGAAGCTATTGCCTGAAGAGGGCTTCCATCAGCTTTTGCCTCACAAACAAATTATACTCTGGTAATAAAAAAAAATCAAAAATCAAAATCAAGTCAACCATGTTTTGATAATAAGATATAATGGGGCAAATTTGTTATAAATCTTCGTATTTTTGACTGCTCAGGAATAATTAGGAAGCAAGAAAGGATCAATATGAAAACCACCAGCAAAAAGTGCCAGCATGGAGAAGCTAGAGATGGAAAAGAAGAGAATTTCTTTCCCCAAAATAGAGTCCCACTGATAAAAAGCAGGGAACGAATAGAAGCAGCATTCCACTGCCAGACCCAGAAGAACATTTCAGTGGATCGACGGTCCCTTCAAGAACTTCAACTTTATTATATAGTGAGTAGCAAAAGGAAAGTTGGGTAGCTCTGCTTCTAATGCACAGTTCAAATGAGGCCTTACTTGTTGTCTGGAATGAAAGGATGGTAACAGTCTTAGATCAAATTGCATCTGTGTGGACTCCTTCTGCATGTAGATTCTGGAGAGCCCTGCTTAATTCCCTGGAAAGTGTTCAAGTTTGCTACTCTGAAGAAGTAGAGACAATAATTGAGCTCTAAGTGAGCCCACTTGGGTATTAGATCCATAACCCTCCTGGCTAGTTAAAGCCCCATAGGAGATGATGGATCATTGAATCCAGGCAATGGTAAATGCATCCTTGATAGATAAGGTGGTTTTGCCAATTCTTAGAAGCAATAGATCATCCCCTCCTCAAGAATCAACTGCTGTATCCCATTTTTGTCCTGCCTCCAATTGAGAAAGTGGTCGGCTTCAGAGGAACCTGGAAGAAATTGTCTGGATCCTTTTCAATTGGTTTCAGACCAGAGTATAGTAATGAGATGAAATTAATTGCATTTGTGGATGATATCTAGTGAGGTTGGGATGGTAATGTGGTATCTCCCTGTTCTTTCTTGATCTCTTAGAAGTTTTTATTCAATTGATCATGGTGTCCTTATGGACCAGCTTTGACAGTTGTGGGGGGGACACAAAGTTGTAGTGGTTCTATTTCTCCAGAGCCAGTTCCAGTTGGTATTATTAGGACAGAAAATATCTAGTCCTACATTCCTACTTTGTAGGGTTACTCAGGGCTTTTCACTCTCCACTCTTTTTTAACATCTATATAAATCTGCTGAATGGGTCACCCAAATATATGCAGTTAAGAATCATCAGAATAAAAAAGGTATCTTCATTCTTTCATAACTCCTGCTTCAAGAGCAGGTAGCAATATAGTGAGAAGGGCCTTTGTACAAATCCATCTTGTGTGCCAATTGTAGCCATTCCTGGTTTCAGAAGCTCTGTTCACAGTCACTCAACCTTTGTTCAATAGTCAAAAAACAGATCCGTGAACATCTAGAAACAAAGTTATAATAGTTGCCAGCATAGGTTTAAAATAGAATACAATAGAATAGAACTGGAAGGGACTTTGGAGGTCTTCTAGTCCAGCCCCCTGCTCAAGCAGGAGAACCTATACCATCTCAGACAGGTGATTGTCTAGTCTCTTCTTTAAAATCTCCAGTGATGGAGCGCCCATGATTTCTGGAGGCAAGCTGTTCCACTGGTTGATTGTCCTCACTGTCAGGAAGTTTCTCCTTAATCCCAGGTTGCTTCGCTCTTTGATCAGTTTCCAACCATTGTTTCTCATTTTTCCCTCTGGCTCAAAAACCTGGCTCAAAAACAGTAACTGTGAGAGGGACCTTGGAGTCCTAGTGGACAATCACTTAAATATGAGCCAGCAGTGTGTGTGGCAACAGCCAAAAAAGCTAATACAATCCTTAGTTATATAAACAGTGGGTGCTTCATCACTGGAGGTTTTTAAGAAGAAACTGGACAGTCACTTGTCTGAAATGGTATAGGACAGTGGTGGCGAACGTATGGCACGGTTGCCAGAGGTGGCACTCAGAGCCCTCTCTGTGGGCACACGTGCTGTTGCCCCAGCCATGCCTCCCCCCACGACCCCCTCCTCTCCAGCACTCCCCTGAAGGAGAGTCGCCCTTGAGCGTGGCCCACGCAGAGCAGTGCATCCAAGGACATGGCAGCCAGGCAGCGTAGAGAAGACTCTGCCCTCACACCCCATTGTACATAGTTGATGCTGCAGGGCGCGGGCAGAGGGCGTGACTGCCATAGTGCTGCTGGGCTGCCTGGGTGATCTGCGGCAGGCCCTGGAGGCGGTGAGTGGCCCTGCGGGAGGCAGCACAAGGGATGGAGTGGGGGGCGGGGCCAGTTTTTGGGCACTCGGTCTCTAAAAGGTTCGCCATCACTGGTATAGGATCTCCTGCTTGAGCAGGGAGCTGGACTAGAAGTCCTCCAAGGTCCCTTCCAGCTCTATTTTGATTCTGATTCTGATCTCATCAAGGTATGCCTATGTAGCACTATTGCTCTGTGACCTGCACTGGGTCCCAGAGAGCCTCCGGATGCAATTCAAGTACATCTACAAAGCTTTTCATTACATAGGCCTGGGTTATTTGTGACACCATTTATTTTCAATTATCTTTATAATATTCAACAGCATGCTCCAGACTCCTTCCTTAAAATATTGTTCTCCCATTGTACCCTTCTCTGTCATGGCATCTGCTTTTTGGTATTACAGGTAGTCTTTGACTTATAGCAGTTTGTTTAGTGACTGAAGTTACAACGGCACTTTAAAAAGTGACTTATGACCATTTTTCATACTTATGATTGTTGCAGCATTCCCATGGTCACATGATAAAAATTCAGATGCTTGGCAACTGGTTCATATTTATGACGGTTGCAGTATCCTGGGGTCATGTGATCAGCTTTTGTAACCTTCTGACAAACAAAGTAAATGGGGAAATCAGATTCACTTAACAACCCCTTGTTACTAACTTAACTGCAGTGATTCACTTAACAACTGTGGCAAGAAAGGTCATATAATAGGACAAAGCTCACTTAACAAATGACTTGCTTATAGAAATTTTGAGCTCAATTGTGGTCATAAGTCAAGGACTATCTGTACATACCTCTGAGATGTAGATGGTCCCAAGCCTGTTGACTTTTCATACAACCCTGACATTTTGGGCCAGGTTGCTGGATTAGCCTGTCCATGATGTCTATAACATTAAATGATGGTGGGTTAGCCTTAGTTTATTTATTTATTTCTCAAATGTATATAGCTGCCATCTCACCAATATGCTTGTTGGAAAATTACTGTGGGTAATATCTAGTTTATTTTACACTTAGCACACTTCCCAGTTAGTCCTATCAGATCAGAGCAAGCGCATACTGTACAGAGTTCAGCTAGCAAAAAATATGATTTGATGGTTAGATAGTTTTTACCTCAGTGTTTCTAAATTAAGACAGGGAATCCATGGGCTGCATATTACACCTCCCCCACCCCTTGGTGGGCCCATTAGCACCATAAGATTGCACCTTTAAATTTAGCAGCAAGATTTGGTTTTTTTACCCTTCATGCTAAATGAATAAGTCTTTCCACTGAAAAGAGCTAACTAGTAAAGATTACCTTGCTAAAACTAAAGCAAAAGAAGTCCCCAATTGGAAAAAATCCCCGAAAGCCTTAAATGTCCACTTTGCTGATGGAGAGATTTTTGATTACTAAACTTGTCATTTGACCTGCTTTGGTACATTATTTGCATTTATGTTAATCATTACTGATTTAAAGTCCCATTAATTCCTAAGAATGTTCTCAAAATAAATCTGGGTCCAACCTGCTATGCCCAACCATGGTTATACTAACAAATATATGTTCGCAAATAAGTAATACTTGGTCCCTGTTCTCTGCAACACTCTTTATACAGAACACTCTCCATGCAGAACAAAGAAGCAGAAAAGAATAATATTTTTTTTATGACTCTAGTGGTCTTTGTAATAACTTTTCTCCTTATCTAATTCTCATTATAATATCTTCTCTGTCCTGGACACATAGAAGGGAATTTTCATTAGCCAGTCTCAATGTCTTGTCATTGATTATTTTAGAGGAAAGATCAAATAATGTGGCACAATCAGATGGGACAATTAAGACCAGTGTTTTTCAGACTTTGCAACTTTGAGATGTGTGGACTTCAATTCCCAGAATTTGGCAGCTGGCATGCCAGTAGGGAATTCTGAGAGTTAAAGTCCACACATTTTAAAGTTGTCAAGTTTGAAAAACATGAATTAAGACTATTTTTGGCATGCAACTGCATTTTCTACCAAGAAAGCCCCTATTAACCTCCTGCTTGGGGCCAGTCTAATACGGAACATGCTGTAATTTTCAGGACAGGGTTGTCAAATTTTGTTTGATTTTGATTCCCATCAGATAGCAATGGACTTAACATTGGACATCACAGCTGCCTGATTTATTTGTGCCTGAATGGACTTTGAGTTTTCCATCCCACTTACCTTGTGCTTTTAGTTGACTATTTTGGAATATGTTTAATATTTTGAACTTTGTAAATAAATTTAACTAAATGAAACCTTCTTGTTTCCTTGATACTAGCCTAAGAAAGAAGAGCTGTTCCATCGTGGCCTAGGTTTGAACCTAAACAATGGTCAATATATGGCCCCCGTCAGTGGATATTACATTTTCAGTGCCAGACTGTATGTTGGTAAGTGTTTAACTTGAAATAAATATTGGCTTATTCATTGTACAAGCTAAAAATCAAGAATTGGTAAGTTGTTTTTATTTTACCAAACAACTTTTCTATAAAAACAAACAAACTGTAATTCTGCCCATAGAAGGGTGAAATCTGAGCTCATATGAATTTTTTATAAAATAAGTAATACTAAATCCCAAGGAGATTTAGCATCAGGGAGAAAATTGGCAGTAATGGATGATATACAGATTACTAGCAAAGTCATAGAAACATACATACTTGCTAACTCAGGGATGAAATGGGCTGATCAGTTTGTTTAGATCTCTTAGTGTTCTTTCAGGCAACGAAAGCAGGCGGGAACTACAAAAGTCTAGTTTGTGGATCATGCTATTTGACTCATCTCTGAAATAGTGATGGGCACTGGACTACTGTGTTTCCCCGAAAATAAGACCCAGTCTTATTTTTATTTTTTTGGCCTCCAAGAGGCACCAGATCTTATTTTTTGGGGGGGTGTCTTTTCCACTCACCTCGCAGCAGTGGCACTGACAGCCCCACCCAGCTGGCCCACTACTTCTGCGGCCAAAGGAACTGCTTCATTCTGCAGCTGAGAATGGAGCTCGGCCTGCATTTTGCAGTCAAAAGCCTTTCCGGAAGGCCTCTGCAGCCGGGAACTGAGCTATGGAATCCATAGTATCTATCCATGGGAGGCCTGGCTGCAATGGTAAGCTCCACCCCCTCCCACCTTAGCTTGATTTTTAGACATGTGCCTCGCCCCAAAACTAGGGCTTATTTTCGGGGTAAGTCTTACTTTTGGGAAAACACAGTAATAAGCATATTAAAGCAACGCCCTTAATAATGTCCAGCATCTGGGGTCATTTCCTAGTTACTGGCACTCTTTGCAGCCCAGCCTGATTCTTTCTTACCTTTTGCAGTTCCTCAAATACATCCCACAAAGTACCAGTCACGGGCCCGAGATCGCCTGCGCTTGCTGATCTGTGTCGAGTCACTCTGCCGCCAGAAAAGGTGATTGATTGGGATAGAAATATTTTTGTTTGGAAAGCATCTGTTTTTCGGTTTTGTTGCATCCTGGCCTGCCTATGTATCCCAATATAGGTAATCATTAATTACCTATGTAGTTAATTCACTTAATCTCTTATCTACAGCTAAACAGGTTTATAAAAGAAATGTAGTGGGAAGCAAGATTGGATGTGATTTTTAGAGCAAACTGTTTAATTACAAAGGGGTCACTTTGTGTTCTGGCATCCATTACTAAAGATCCTGTTATCTTACTTTCAGTTCTCTGGAAACAGTCAGCAGTTTGGACAAAGCCAGTGGATATTTCACTATTTCAGTCAGTGGAATTCTCTTTCTGCAGGTGAGTCTTCAGACAGAGAGCAAGCAAGCATGCTAAAAATCTATATGATTTCAGGAATATCCAACTTTTAAGTTGATTTTATTTTAAAGAATACATTTCATGACATGAGGACAATAGAGGCCACACTCTAATAAAAATTACCTATTTTTTCCTCTTCGGAATGTGCTTCCAAAACTAGGTAAAGCCAATTAAATCCAAGGTTTGTGCTCAATTCAATGTCTGAAGTTATTACACATCATATTGGCCATAATGTGGCTTGCCTATATTTGGCTTAGCATGTTAGGTGAAGCTAGTCAATTTAGTTCTTTAACATGCCATAATTAAAACACCATATGATTTAGCACAGATGTGAACCTAGTTACTAACTCTGAACTTCTCTGTTATAGGCTGGCCAATATGCTTCAGTTTTCATAGATAATGCAACGGGATCCTCCTTCATTGTACGAAGTGGGTCAGACTTCAGGGGCGTCCTCTTGGGTATCTAAGTGACCCACAACTGCCTATTTTTAAGCTGAAATCCTGCCTTTAATCAGCTCTAAGCTAAGCTTCTGTCTTTTGGTCAAGTGGAATTGGAAACACTAGAAGGAAGCACAAACCCTTGATTAAACATCCCAAAGTGAAAAATTTGATTGTAGAAAGAGTTCAGCATGTGGCAAAATATTCAAAGGAAGCAAAATCACACATGACATTTGACTGAAGATAATTTATATTTTCCTCTAGCACTAAAAGTTTGAAATTTCACCCTTCAGTTTCCTAGTTTACCTTTGGAGCTGGCTCTCAACCCTACTTTAATCCCAAAAATATACATTACTTGCCGTTCCCTCCACAACAGAATGTTGTAATGTTTGTAAAACATTGGCATTTCCTGAAGATGCTGTCTTATCAGCTCACAGTCTTTCATTAAGGGTATCAAACACTTCTACTACTCTGCATATATGTACTTACAGAAATCCTCCAGTGTTTTAATTTTTGTTCATTTGTATCTTATTTTTCTTCCAAGAGCTCATGATGGTGAACTCTCTCCTCCAATAATTACCCCCATCAATATCTTGGTTGGGTTGATAAGATCATGTCAGGCCTTAAGTCCCATATCTAAACCATTGCCCTACATTAATCAATCTGAAATGACCTTTTATATGGTGCTCTATGGCCCTAACCTGGTGATACTATATACATTATTATCAACCACATTGACATAGATAATTACAATAGTACTGGTTTGATTATAAATGTTGCTAACCCCATAAACTGTTGCCTTACACCTATCAGATTACATTGTTTCAGTGCAGTAAATCCAATGAATGGAGGAAGGGCAGGTGCATTTTGAATTTAATTCCTAATTGTATCAGAGCAAGTTTATAAAGTTATGTGTTCAGGCATCCACCGATTACAATAATGGAACTTTTCTTTCAAAGTAATAGTCTTTATTTTCCCTGTAGCTATCAGAAATGTAGCATGATATCCAACAAAACCAACACAGCACCACCCTCTAGTCCTACACCACCACTGGCACGTAGGCAAATTTTTAAGCCATTTCTCTAATTTATGTATCAGAGAAATGCAGAGGGCACATCCTTATCTATTTCAGCCTGAAAGCTGCTTCTTTAACTGCTGTTCTCTTTTTCATAATCGCTTTCTATAAGCAAATACATAATATTTTTTAGCAAACAAGATTGGGAGTTATAGCAGCAGGCAGACACCAACTCAGTTCAAACACAGGTTGGTTTATAGGCCCACAGTAATCATGTATCAGCAAGTTCTAGTTTAACTCCAGTCAAATATTCAGGAAACTCAAGAATAATGGCATTTTGGGATCTTCCTTTTCCTAAAAACACTCCTAAAAAGTAAAAGCAGATATGACACCCAGAAAAAGGGGGGGGGTTGATACCCAGTTTGCTACATTCAAAAGGATTTTGTTTTGTTTTCCATACAGAGAAATTTCTAATAAGCTACTTGTCTGCTCAGAATTTGAAAATTTGAAAAGAATGCAAGGATTGGAAAGTCAAAATTCAATTTCACTTTTAAAGACCACTAGAGGGCAGAAGCATCTGCACATCATTTAGAATTCTAGGTATCAAACTGAGTAAGCTGAGCAGTTAAATAGCTCTATTTTAGCGAAAGCATATTCTCAGTAAGTTGTGCATCCACCCTTCTAATTCTGGAAATGCTACTGGTTTGATAAGGCCTAGGCAATGCCCTGCCCTGCAGCATAATCGATCATCTGCAAATTGCAGCTTTTTTATATGCTTATGTATTTACTTGTATATCGGAGGGGGGGCATGCACTATAAAGTATATTTTTACAGCAACTATAGTTTGCTATATTAAAAGAAATACTGAATGAACACATGCACCCACTTTTAAATGTGTTTTATTTAGTTACAAAAGGAATATGCCAAACAATGAAGCTGAAGCACAGGAAAAAAATGACTCTTTAGTAGATTTATTATATAAAATAACCATGGAGCTAGTTCTGATACTCAGTAATTTCAACAGAGAGCTTTGTGGATATCAATTTTATGTTTAATTATTTACAGGTACTTTTGAAATTCTACCTGTCTTTACCAGTCAAATGGGTAGGCTTAACTTCAGCTCAGAACACTTGTATATTGAAAAATGTTTGATGTACTTTTAAATTGAAAAAATATTCTTTCCTGGTTTGAATTCCATTTGTTGAACACCTTCTATCAAATAGTTAACAGTATGGCATTACTTGCAAAGGATACTGAAAACTAAACTGAGAACGTAGGGGCTGATTAGCAAATACTTTATTACTTGATAACCTCAGCTGCTGACATCCATGCATGAGCCAAATTATTATTTGTTGAACTGCACCCCAATGTCAGTTAGAAACACAGAAGCTCTGAGTTGGAAGGACCATGCAGCTCATCTAACATTTCATTGCTCAATACAAGAATCCATTAAGTCTTTCTCAATAACCAGCTTAACTAGTTCTTACTTGAAGCCTGAATCTTACATTTAATCCAGCTCACTGATTCTTGTTCTTTCAATGTCAACTGAGAACAGGTCCATCCTGTTTTGTATGTAGCACATTTTAGCTCAGTGGTTCTCAACCTTTTTAATGCCGCGACCCCCAACCGGTCGTAAGTCGAGGACTAAACCGGTCATAAGTCGAGGACTACCCAACCGGTCGTAAGTCGAGGACTTTCCCTGCCGGGAGCGCTGCGCATGCGTGGTTCCGCCCCCTGCGCTGGCCGAGGCATAGCTGGCAAGTGGCAGAAACGGAGGCCGACCACCAGCTGGCCCAGCCCAAGGGAGGTAAGGCACCCGCTGGAAAAGGGGGAAAAAATGGCGGACAGCCTTGCTTGGCGACCCCCGTGAAATGGTCGATCGACCCCAAATGGGGTCGCGACCCATAGGTTGAGAACCGCTGTTTTAGCTGTTTATACGTAGTACAGGCCACTATTGTACCTCCCTTACCTTTCTCTATTGCAAGTTAAATCTGCCCAGTTTCTATAGTTGTTCTTCATGGGGCTCAGTATGCCTCATCCTAGCTTTCCTCTAAATCCACTCTGGCTTCTTCATGTGTTATTTAAGCAGGATGTCCAGAATGGGCATAGGATCCCAAGTGCAGAATACCTGTAATTATTACTTCCCATGAGCTACACAGCTTCATTTAATGCAGCCCAAAATTTACCTGTCCTTTTTTCTGTTTGCTCACACTGAATTGGTGCATTCTATTCCTACTCTCCCAATCTCTTTGCCCCCTAATTTTCCCTTACACTTGTCACCATTATCATCTCACCCATAATAGCTTGATTCTATGCCTATTAATTAAATCATCAGAATAATGGTACTTAGACAGTACATCTAAAGCTGACATATTAGAAGTGGACATCTTTTATGCATCTATAAGAGATGAGAATGGTATTTCACACACAAAAAAGAGAACAGTGCTCTTATAAAGGTTGTCCTCACATATGAATTCATACCTTAAAATTTTTCCTGAATGTTTATGTGCAAATCACAATTTGCATCATAACTGAAAATAAACTATAATTCAATGTTAGCTAGTTCTCTCAAGCTACACTGGCGTGTCAATGCCGACCCATTCTATTTCTCAACTTAAATTCAGACAGAAAAGTCCCACTGATTTCAGTCACTGTAAATATGATCATCTCAATGACAGCCCAATCCTATTCATAAGATAAACTTATTTTGATATACTTTCTTCCAAAACTTCAGCCTAAAGAATCTTAACAATACCATATTGCACTATTCCATGCATTTAAAATCTAATCTAACCACACTGTCTTGCTCAGATTCACTGGAAATTTAGTCTATTTTGCATACAGCTATAAAAAATACTACTTGGAGTAGTATCCATGCAGCCTGAATGGAAAGTTCAGATGACCATATATATATATTAAAATTAATTATTACAGTATTTATGGTCAGGCATTATTAAAATTGGCATTCTTCAAAATTATCACAAAAATCCTTACTCGTTTTTTTTCCACTGGATAAAAAACTAATTTACCAAGGAAACTGGAAAATCTCATTTGCTGGATTTGTTAGTTTTACCCTATTCAACAGAATGAGGAGTATAATCCTCTCTGCATGGCAACCACAAAAATTGTTCCTGTCTCCAAAATATATTCAAGAAACAACCAAGAAGGGATTATAACCCATGCTCAGTTATAACAAGTTGCCAATTAAATATATCAGTGCCCTTTGTGCCTGTCTTTTTTAAACTAGGATACTGGAACCTGAAGCATCTTGTAAGACAGCAAACAATA
Organism: Protobothrops mucrosquamatus; assembly: GCF_001527695.2. Classification (NCBI taxonomy): domain Eukaryota; kingdom Metazoa; phylum Chordata; class Lepidosauria; order Squamata; family Viperidae; genus Protobothrops; species Protobothrops mucrosquamatus. The sequence goes on from NW_015386542.1 coordinate 639,748, forward strand.
GGACTATCTGCAGGAAGTTTTGTTAGATTACTGCATGTAGCCCATTCAAGGAGGAAAACAGAAGACTCAATTACTTATAATTTATGAAACAATGAACTGACCTGAATGCTTATAAAAATCCCTTTATTTACAAATAAGCATACGGGGAGAAATCCATAAAATTCTACACACGCGCACATTTCACAAACACACTATTGTGTTCTATTAAATTTGCTGCATGCTGTTATGGATCTTCCTTGCACATATTCGTCCCATCATTGTTCAATCCGGGCCACCACCACAGTGACATTATCTGCTGATCCTCGCTGCACTGCTTTGTTGGCCAGCCTGTTACATGCTGCTTCATACTTTGCTTCAGTGGCAGGTTTGGCATCTCTTGTTGGAACAGTTTTATCCTGCTGAGAAGTAGATCACACAAGTCAGGGTAATTTCCTTTCACTCCAATGAGATAATTTTATATAGTCATGTCTCATGTGACATCTTGAATCTTCATCATACCTCTTGGTTTAGAGGTAATAACCTAGACTTGAACATAGTTATTTGCATATTCTCTTCAACAGAATAGTCTTTTTTTAAAAAAGAGAAATAACCTCATTTCCAGAAATAAATCCCAAAAGGTAACAAAGCAGTATCTTGCCTCGACTCTGATATTACGTACATCAGAATGGATTGAAGTCCATAAAATATTACATATATTAGCCTCTTTATTTTCCCACAAAAATAACCTCACATAATACTCCTGTGTACCTTTTCTGCATTTAAACAGGAAACAAAATCACCCACTCTGCAGTCTCAGTACTGCTGCCCTCTTTAATACAGGACTGTGTTGATATGACAAAATAAACTGGTTATCTAGGATTCCTAATCTGATAGAGAAAGCAACATTTGGGCAATAATCTTGTCACTTAATGGAATAATCAAAGTTTGTTCTGAAGTTGAATGCAAGGATACAGCCTTGCATAGTAGCAAGCAGAAAAGAATAACTACATTGCCTCTCAAACATTGTTTGCAATAATGCTTTATAATCCTTTAGCAAACAGTAACAAAAAGTTCAGTGGTGAAGTGACAAAAAAGTGGAAAAGAGAAAAAAACCCAATTGAAATAAATGACATGTAATTTCTTTGTCACTATCCTCTTCTTGATTTCTCAACTCAACCTTCCTCCTCTCACCTCCAAACAACACATGATGAAGTTCACAGCTTCTTCTGGTGAAAAGACTTTAAAGAGACCATCACAGGCCAATAGGATAAATCTGCAAAAGTAACTGACAGTAAGATGGACCCAAATACAAAAAAGAAAAAAAGCATGTACTTATACTTTTGAAGCCACTTATGAAGAGTCACCACATATATTTCCTTACCTGGGTTCTGTTTCAGTTTTACCTGTCATTGTGTGTAAGTTGACAGCGTTTGACATCTGGCACAGAGATTACCCCAAATCGCTTGTATTGTCCATCCCCAATGGAGCGGGAGACCTCCAGGACACCCAGAACACGTCCTTCTCTAAACAGAGAAAGGAGGGTGCTGGATTTATAATTACGTCACTAAATTAAGTCCTTAAAATATGGATTGTAATTCTGAACTGTAGATCCACAGAAATTCTGGTTTACAACACTCATAATCTCTACCAAACATAGTCACTATTCCAGAATGAGGGCAGTTGTAGGCCAAGACTATCTAGAGCAGGGGTAGTCAACCTTGGCTCTTTTATGACTCGTGGACTTCAACTCCCAGAATTCCTGAGCCAGCACAGCTGGCTCAGGAATTCTGGGAGTTGAAGTCCACGAGTCATCAAAAAACCAAGGTTGACTACCCCTGATCTAGAGACTCAGCTGGCCAAAGAAAAGAAAATCTAGAATCTTTCCATTTGTCTACCTACAGAGTTCACCAATGGGTGATACAATTCCTTTTGCAGCTTCAATCTCTAATTTTAGAATGTTACTAAAAGCAACACACAAGTATTTTCTTTACATTTAAAACAGAAATCAATACTCAAAGTCACTAATTTCTCTAAACAATTATCTGGAAGTACTCTGTATTACATGAAATTATTACTCTTATCATATAATGAAATCAGTAACAGCATGGTCTAAAACAGCTAGGATTGGCAACCCAAAACGTGTGATGGGGGTCAAGCTGGGAAAATCTGTTTTTCATTTTTGTTAATGAAACGTTTGTTAGAACCTCGCTATTAAGTACCAATTAAAATATATTTGCCATATTACAATTTTTATAGAGTTCGTGCATGTATGTACAGTATGTATAATATCCATTATTAAGTACCCAACATTTATTACATTTTCAATCTTTTTTTCTGAGGCCTCAACCTGAAATAGATGCATTTCCTAACTTCATTCTCATAACAAAAGGAAAATTGAGTGAGCGTCCCTAAATCAGCCAGCCAGTGAGATCCATCGGGCTTTCAACCTCGATTTGCAACACCAACAATTTAAGCTCTGTACCACATAAATTCCCCAAGACGTTGCTGAAATTTTTGGCAACTCTTGAAATTCCTTCCCATCATTTCCCTTTATTGCTTCTTGTTTGTTACCTGACATTGCCTCCAGCCTTTTGGATCCTCATCCGCTCATCATACTGAGTTGGATTATGTTCTTTACTAAGACTCAGAGCTGTGTACTTCTGAGTCTCTTCATTGTAACGGCAAAGAATTGCCTGTATTGACAAAATAACTCTTGTAAGCAAGTGCAAGGGCTATAAGCATAAAGTCTCCGCTAGCAGGATCTAAGCAGCACATTGTACTGTAGTCCTTAACAAATGACATTGGGGAACAAAGGCCCCATTGTCCTCAAAGCAGCACAGCCAACCCCCTCAAATGAAGCTAGAACATTTTTTTTTTTAGCAAAATAACCAAACCCCTCCTCCAACGAACAATAAGGTCGAGATCTCGTGAAGTCAGGGTAAGATTGCCAACATTCTGAACATTGTTTATTTTGAGAAATCTGGGAATCCCTTGACTTCATGTAATGGTGCTGGGTGCTGAAAGGTTGCCAGCCCCTACTCTATTGAAATTATCAAACATTCTACTTAGGTAGCAAGAGACACCAGTGCTTACCTACACCCATATTCAAGAAAAAGTTAAAAAAAAAAAGAGAAAGGTCATCATCCAACAGAGAGGACACTAAGAACACCCCTCTCCAAAATCACCCAGGTACTACAAGGTGCTTATTATAAGAAGAGTCTGTGTCAATCTCCTGGTCCCTTAGTAAAGAAACTGTAAAACAGTTACTGAACTAAAGGATAGTTGTGTATTATCACTGAAGCAAAACAATTACCCTTAATACTATAAAACACATCTAGTCTGGATCCACAATTTTCAGGGTGACTTACTCTACTGTCGCCAAGATTGGCAATGTACAGAGTATTATCAATCACCAGCACACAGGTTGCGGTGGAACCGTCTTTCCAAGCAGGTTTCCTGCAGGTTTCCGAAATTGGGGGCAAAACAAAGATGAATCCAATTACTCAAAGTGATTCTTACACTACTTTTATTATTATTAATTTATTATTATTAATTTAATTTATATACCGCCCTTCTCCCGTAGGACTCAGGGCGGTGCACAGCATATTAAAACAAGTACAAATACAAAATACAAAAAAAGATACCAAGTACCCTATTAAGATGCCAAGTACCCCATTACAAAGATGGAAATCTTAGGCCTTATGGAACCCCACACATATAATATAGCCTTGCTGGTATTTTCAAGTGCAACATTCCAGAATACATGTTGGAATACCTTCCTCTCCTATCCACGTTCTAAAAGTAGTAAAGAAATATCAGGTAACATTCTTCTCATATGGCTACCTTTCCATACGCAGGAACTGCTTGATAGAAGAAAAACATTCAAAGCTGCATCCCCTCCAACTTTCTACAGAGATTCAACTTCAAATACCTTGACATATTATATCCCTGATAAAGTATATACTTACTGGCTGGAAGCCTGTTTGAGGAATTCCTCATCTGTGTATTTGAAAGTATCCAAAATGCATCTCCTTATTGCTTTCTCCACACTGGGTACCTCTCCTGTTTTATTAGAGCCAAAGGGAACAATTAGACATCTAATCTGGAGGTTAATGGAGAAAATATTAGAAAGAATTGGCACCTCCCACTCCAGAATTATGACACCCCAGCCATTCTTTGCAGCTTCCAGAGAAAACAGAAAATTCAGCATTCACGGTGAAAAGGAAAATTATTTTGTTTAATCCTGCATGACTGTGAGATTAAGAAAGTCTACACATCAGATTAATGATTTAATTTCAGTTTTACCCAAGTTATCCTTCAGATAACTACTTGATACAGTTTAATTACCTCACACTCTTAAATCAGTGTATATCTTTCCAAGGAGAGTTATATAAGTATACCCTATCAACAGATCTAAGTCAGTATGTGGCTCTCAACAGAAGTAGAATTCAAAGAATGCATATTTTGCTGACCTTTAGGAAATTTTCTTATTAGGTTTTGATGCAGATTCTGTGCAGCGTATGTTGAAGCTCTCGCTCCTCCATGGCCATCAAAAACAGCAAAATATGAGACACGAGTTCTATAAAAAAAATACAGATACAGTCTGTTCTTATTCTGAAGTTGGCCATGATACTGAATTTGTATTGATCAACGAAGCTGCAGAAAATGTAACATGGGATCCAGAAAAAAATTAATCTTTTCTGCTATCTACACCCAGGAATGTTTCCTAGCCTCAGCAAAGCAAAAATGATCTGTTTTAAATTTTCCAATTTCAAAACTTCCCTTAAGACAAGAGGTCCCCATTCTTTTGGACACCAGGGACCGGTTCCATGGAGAGAGGTTTTTCCACAGACCGGAGGGGGTGTAGATTGCATGCTGCTTGCATCCCGCAGATGGGCTTCACTGGTTTGCGCGGACCAGTATCGATCCACAGACCGGGGGTTGGGGACCTTGTCTTAAAAGTTCAGCTATGAAAAGATTCCAGTACCTTTACAAGAAAATTCTACATTTCACTTCTACAATTTTTTTCCCCTTGTCTTCAATGCAAGTACACAGACACTCCTTTTGATCAGTAGTTTGACCTCTTGAAATTTGAAAAAACTCTTAAATATCTGTTTTCTCACGACCTTTATATGGGAAGATTTCTTTGCTTCAACGGATAGTTAGGACTGCAGAAAAAACAATCGTAAACAGCCTGCCTTCCATTGAGGATCTGTATACTGCACAAACTAGAAAGAGGGCTGAGAAAATATCTAGAGGCATCTCATATCCTGGACCTAATCTATTTCAACTTCTCCCCTCAGGATGCTGCTAAAGAGCACTGCATGCCAAAACAGACAGACACAAAGACAGCTTTTTTCCCCGTGCCATCACTCTGCTGAACACTTAATTCCCACAGCACTGTCTCATTTCTCATCTTTCCTAGCATCTTCTCCTACTGGTTTCTTATGATTTATCAATTGTTTGTAATTTATGATTAATAATTGTAACTATCAGTTATGATCTATGACCTAGTACTTGCTGTTTATATGTACACAGTGAACTTATGCACTGGAGACAAATTCTTTGTGTGTCCAATCACACTTGGCCAATAAAGAATTCTATCCAACAAAGATTTAAATAATGGTTGTACTGATATTTAGAAATTTTATTATTGATTCTTGCAGATATTAGTTTATGCTGCGTTTTATTTGTTTTACTTATGCCACACTTAGATATAAGTGCTTATTAAATAATATGGCATTACTATAATCAATGCCTTGTATAGGCACGAAGATGGTGATGTCAAATTACTTTATACACAAGTTTAACTTTATGTTCCATGTGGGAAGAATCTTTTCTTTCCTGGTTAATATGAAAAATAAAAGCAGAAGATCGTGCTAAAAATGTAAATAATTAAAAATGCTAGTCTGGAATAAGCTAAAAACTCAAAAGGTACATAATTTTAAAACGGGTCTATTAAAAAAGAGCATATGTATAATTACTTATCAATATTTTTAATTCAGTTTTGGGGGAGTTAATGTTTTATTTTTCTCCCTTTGTTTACATTTTATCATTTTATTCTGAAAAAAATAAAATTTAAAAATGAGAACGTTTCAGAGTTAACGACATCTTTCTGATGAGATTTTTGGATGTCTTTGATTCTCTTTTTTGTTAAGCTTCCTAAAATCAGTGACATTTAAAAGAAAATATATTTTTTGCATCATTATAGCATTATAGAAGGTTGAAAAAAAATCAAGCAGCTGAAGTTACCATCCAGACAAGCAATTAAATCCATCCTGGGTTAAGCAGGCGGAAAACACAGAAATCCAATAATAATATAACTATTTGACTCACATTTGAGAGGATGAAGGACTGCACTCTTCTGTGATGTCATTCAAAATAACGTGGGCATCTTGCATTTCTTCTCGCTCACCTTTCCTCTCTGCTACATAACCCTTCACAACAAGAATACCTGCAGAATCTAAAGAAAAATAGAGCAAAGATACACCCATATTTAATCCCTCAGCAAGTTTCCTGTGTAAAAAGCACTACAGTTACCTAGCAAAATTAAAGATCAGAATTCTAACCACCTCTTCATTATAATCCATACCGAAAATGTAAACAGGCCCTGTATGTTACCTCTGGCTGAAAATGTGCATATGCAGATGAGGCTAAGAAAAGCTTATCCAACTGCCATCACATTATAATTCAGGTGAAAAATTCAGAAACCATGTTTGGGTTTCTACATCTAACCTGGGACAAGTTAGCTATGATGCTCCCTACATTGCTAAGAGGATAAATGAGGACAGGCTTCTCATACTGCATAAACCATATCTAATATTTTGGTTTGAGTTTGATGTTTGGACCTATTCATTGTAGCTAATAAATCATGTATTGAGCCAACAATTTAGATAGCAAGCCATGGTTAAAACTATGATGTGACACTATGTCCCAGGCAGGATGGCACCAGGATGCACCCAATACAGGAGAAACTAAGTCATGTTGCGCCAAATAATATAAATTTGGCAACACACAAGTATATGTGGTATATTGAAAAATTTGGGACAGCCTTCAAATTTGTACTAATCACATTAGATAACTAATCTTAATTATGCATTATATTGTTTTAGCAAACAGAATCCATGCAGGTTAAAAAGCACTCTGTATGCTTAATCTTTTAAACATAAGAACTCTAAAAGTGGCAGCTGTGAGAAAAAAGGTAATATTTAATGCTGACTGTCCTTAGTTCCGTGAGGGGAACGCAGCCAGAATGTATGACAGCAGCACGATTACAATTATAATTTGCATTGGTACCATTAAGGAGGGAGAAACACAAATTCCTCTAAGGTAGAGATACTCAGGAAGGATACAGCAACTCCTCCCATTCCTATGAGTGGCTACAAGCAACACTGTCTTAGGAAAACAATTTTACTTTTTTATTATTTAAAGCAGCACTAGAATAGAACAAAATATTTGGCTTCAGAGTGTCTGAAAACCTTTACAAACTTTCTTTTCCACAAGTTCTTCACTCCCATTCTTCTCTCCTTCAGTGGACTTCCTCTTTTCTCCCTTCCCATAGCTCACAGGAAGAGAAACTTGCTCTGTGGGATGAGAAGATGAAAAACAAATTTTTTGTTATTTATTTATAGACTTTATAAGGCCACCCATCTTAGTCAAAGTATTCTGGGCAACTAATAAAATCAGTTCATGAAACAACACAATGTAAAAGCCACAAGGCTACACATAATTAAGACAATGAGATGTCTTGCAAACTGGTTCACAGCACACATCAAATACATTAAATGGGCTCCACTAAAAACTGAGAGCCAGAGGGAAAAAACACATCAAGTTTTCCAAAAGACTAAGAGGGCCAGGAGGAAACCTGGCCCCTATGCCATGAAAGGCTTTAAAAGTGGAAGCCAGCATCTCAAACTCCACTTGGAAAGCCTACTGGGAGCCAGTTCAACTCAAATAGCAGCAGTGTTCTGTGGGCATACTGTGACGTGCCCCAAATGGCAGAGGCTGCCACATTCTGGACTACCATTATTCTGTCTCCTATTTATGCTTGGCTTTAATATTTTGAAATCGAAAACCAAGGCTGTCACACATTTTGAAATTTAAAATCAAAGTAAACAGACCTAACTGTACACTACATGGAAATGCAGGTCAATAAAAGAACAGCTGCTTTAGAAGATGAATTTGGACAAAATGCATCAGGGAACATGCTGAACCCATTCCCTGACTGCTACTTCTTCACAAATATTGATCTCAGGTAAATTTGTGTAAGATATTTGTGGCCTCAGCAACAGCAGAGTAGTAATCTCACTCTACTCAAGCACCTGATTAATATCATAACAAAAACATGAACAGCATAGATATTCTCTAATCTGAAAAAAGGAAAATGACAGGAGACATTTTACTCTTTCTTCTAGTATCATTTTAGACACATTACCCATGTGCATTTGGTATGAATCACAGGTACTTAAACAGGTAACACTTAAGTATAACTCTATTAAGAGTAGTGTAATAAATAGCAAAATAAATCTAGTCACGGCTCACCTGAGTTGCCACTGCTGGCAGGTGGGAGGTCATCAAATAGCAAAGAACCTCCTGCTCCTAAAAAAAATCCAACCAAACAAGGAAACACACATCCCTAGTCAGATCCCACAGTAAGTATACTTTTGAACAGTTTCATCTACAAAAAACTCTGCCAAACTTAAGAGCTACTTAAAATTTTATCCATTTCACATATGGCACTAAATCCAATTCATAAAAATGAGGGGAAAAGCACTAGGACTACAATCCTACACTTACTTAGAAGTAGGCCTTACAGATATAGACATGGAATAGACATGGAAAAGATTATGTTCATTATTCATGTTAAAATATAGCTTATAAAAAGAGGCATAACTAGAGGTAGACAGAAATTTATTTCAGTCATTGACCAATAAAACTAATATGTGAATTGCTAATTTAAGTCATAGTAACATTTCTTAAAAAGTAAATTAAAAATTGGCCATGTGTTTAGAAATGTTGTGCTTCAAAAGAAAACTGACATGTCAAGCAGTATTGGTAATAATATAGGATGTAAGTAGGAGCCCTCTAGGCTGAATTTGTACCAGCCACCACAGGAAATGAAACTGGGATCTTCTTGCAAAATATGTGTTACTCCAGTAACTAATGACTCTCCCACAAAAATATGTATTTTTTAAAATTGTCTACCTATTTATATATCCATCTAAAAATGTTCCCTTTCAGGAAAAAACTTCAGAGTTAAATAACTATGGAGTAGTTACTGTTGGTATTTCTGTACAATGCTAGCTGTTCAATTACGGTACAAATATAGAATCAAACAAAAGAATGGAGAACACAAAACATAAGATTCAGCTTTTGTTTTTCTATTACCAGCCTTTCTATTATTTATAGTTCCATTGCTGGAAAATAATCTTAGTCAAATGTAAATGCATAATAGAATGGAGTCTTGCTTAAAGACAGCAAACTTAAGCTTGTAGAAATGTAAAAAGTAAAAAGGACTGGGTCAAATGCCTCTTTGCACCAAGATGATTCAAACAAGAAGTCCATACAGAATAAAGCAAGTGAAAAAGTTGGAACTAGCCAACAGAAAAACCCTACAGAGCCATTGCTGTATTTTTACTAGCAACCAGGGGAACAAGTCTGCAAATTCCTGGTCATTCAGGCCAGATAAATCTACTGAATTCCCACATCCGCTAAGGGGAACTTTGCACAAGGATTCAACTAGCTGAGAGAAAGCAAAAGAATTCAGAGTAACACAAGGCATAGACAACAATCATACCTAAATCACTGTTGCTGATTGAAGGAAGATCATCAAAAAGCAAAGATTCTTTCTGTCCCTCTTTCTCTAAACAAAACCAAACCAAACACAGAGTAATCTATTAACATACAGTATTCAAAAATATGACTAGTGCTGCCAAATAGGGCTGCAAAAAATGATTTGAAAGACCGCCAGGTGACACCAAATAGTTAACAGTTTTCGGCACCTCTTTGTCGTCATTTAACGGGTGCCCAGTTTTTTTACAGATTACTTTTTACAAGTTTAAAATTATTATGGCAAGAGCAACCCTATCATCAACTAATTGCTGCCCCCTTCCAGCTATAAACTGGTGGGAATAACTGTTCCTCAGGGTCTGGATAATACTCGTGTATTCAGGGCTGTGGAGTCGGAGTCGAAGGAAATTTTGGATACCTGGAGTCGGCAAACAATGCACCGACTCCGACTCCTACTAAATTTAGATTGGAATTTTTAAAAAAGCAAGTTTAAATGTCCCAATTCACAGAAAGTTATAATTAATGACTTCTCTACTGTAAGAATAAAGACCAATGCATGCAGTGCCTCACGTAACCGCAAAACGAACACGTTAAGTGACCGTGAAGAAGCATGCTTTTCATGTGCTTCACTATACGGCACGCAACGCACAATTAGGAGCGGCAATACTTATACTTTCCATAGTGTTGTGTTCTGCTGTTACAGGGAACGCAGCGCCCATGGGTAACCTAGCCTCTCACTGATAAGGGATTAAGTAAATATGTTTTTTGCAGGACTAGAGACACTTGTATAAGTGAAGGGAATGGAGGGTCAATAGTTCTAGACTGAAGCTGTAAACCATTGGAAAAACTGCTGTCATTCAGCTAAGGCTATAAAAACTTGTAAACTCCGATTGTTAGCTTATTAATACAGAGGAGTCGGAGTCGGGGAGTCGGAAGTACAAAAAACTGAGGAGTCGGAGTCGGAACATTTATCTACCGACTCCACAGCCCTGCGTGTATTACCTGCGCCCGCCAGAGGTCACCCCCGAGTGTCAATAAGAGACGCGTGTATTTCCCAGTAGGGCCACAAGCGCATGCGCGTTGAGTCGTGCTTGGCAGAGCGGGGTTAATACTAAGCATGACAATTCCGTACTCAAAACGTCACAAGCCTCCTGGGGTCCTGGAGCCTTTCCTACTTCCTGGGGAAGGGGGCGAGATCGCGTGAAGGCCTCTTCAGTGCAGACGTGCAAGCGGCAGCCTAAGACAAACCAACCCAAGGCTGCTCCCGGGAAAGAGAGAAGCTGGCCCAGCTCGCCTGTTCCCTGCAGACTCAGGCCCGCCCGCTCCTCCTCCTCCTCCTCCTCCAAAAGGGACCCGCCACTCACCTACTGCTGCCACTGCCGGAGGAGTTGGCTCCGGAAGGTCCCCGAACAGATCCATCCAGCCCTAACGAGGCTGCCGCGGCGCCGGCCAGCGCGAGCCGCTTCCTCCTCCTCCTCCTCCTCCCCCCCGCAAAGGCCGGCCTAGCTGTCAATCATTGGCTCAGGATGACTCAAGCGCCGCCCTTCGCACTCAAGCCCTCAATGCGATGGTCGCGCCAGAAGGGGCGTGGCCGCGGCTGTCTTGCCGTAAAGACGGGCGAGGTTAAAACCAGCGAAAAGGGAGGGCCCGAGTCCTAAGACTTTTTTGAATGGTTTTCCGCCTCTCTGTGGCCCCCAACAAAGGATGGCGGGGTTGGACCAGCCGTTCTCGCTACTTCCGGGGCGGGTCCTCGGCGATCTCCTTCCAGGGCGCAGCCCTGGAAGAAAACCTGGGTCGGTGATTTGGTTCCCGCTCAGAGCTCGGCCTTCTTCCGCTTGGGGAGGCGCTGCAGCTTCTGGCGTTTGCAGCCCACTGGTTGTGGTCGCGGTGGCTCCGAAGGTGGATCATCTCGTGCATCTGAGCCCCAAGGAGCGTGATTAGATTACACCTAGATCAGTGTTTCTCAACCTTGACAATTTTAAGGCATGTGGACTTCAACTCCCAGAATTCCACAGCCAGCAATGCTGGCTGTGGAATTCTGGGAGTTGAAGTCCACATGCCTTAAAATGGTCAAGGTTGAGAAACACTGATCTAGATATCTTATAATTCATAGATTAAAAACTCGAGGACGGAAGTGCCACAGCTGCTGCCCGAGTACCCCGTGCTTCCCGGGGGTCGGAGCGGGGGGGGGCAGAACGAGTAGCACTTAATACTCCTCGCTGGTTGGTTGTAGCAACAGAGACCTCGCAGCAGGTGACAATGTCACCAGACCTTTCTGTCGGCCCGCAAAGGGTTGCCGTTTAAACAGCAAACATCGTCATTTAATAGCCGGAGTGTCCATATTTGGACTGCAAAAATCCTAAAAGTAGTTTCGTACTTTTTCAGATTTTTGCAGCCGAGATGCGATAACCATAATTTTTAACAAAGTGACGGTAGTGAAGCATGGACGGTTGACAGCAGCAAGTTGAAAAGAAAAAGAGGAAAAGACCACCGCTGGAAACCGTTTGCTAAGATATATATATTTTTTTTTTACTTAGACATCATTTGAGTAACACTATTACTAAGAGGTAATGTGAGGGCTGCAATTCTATTTCAGCATTTTAATTACGTTACGTACAGATTTTTGCTACTATGATACGATGAGGAACTCTTAAAAAAAGGTTAGTAGAAATTTATGGAAATTATAGATTACTTCCAGTCTGCAGCAGAGTGCCCTAGTAGTAGGTCATTGTCGAACAACCCTTAAGTTCACAATAAGGCTTTTATAATTATACAATACATGAATTTGATGACAAATGACATGTGAAGTAGAAAAAATAATTCAGGGCTAAAGGAAACTGGGTTAATTTATCAAAATTAGNTTTTTGCAGGACTAGAGACACTTGTATAAGTGAAGGGAATGGAGGGTCAATAGTTCAAGACTGAAGCTGTAAACCATTGGAAAAACTGCTGTCATTCAGCTAAGGCTATAAAAACTTGTAAACTCCGATTGTTAGCTTATTAATACAGAGGAGTCGGAGTCGGGGAGTCGGAAGTACAAAAAACTGAGGAGTCGGAGTCGGAACATTTATCTACCGACTCCACAGCCCTGCGTGTATTACCTGTGCCCGCCAGAGGTCACCCCCGAGTGTCAATAAGAGACGCGTGTATTTCCCAGTAGGGTCACAAGCGCATGCGCGTTGAATCGTGCTTGGCAGAGCGGGGTTAATACTAAGCATGACAATTCCGTACTCAAAACGTCACAAGCCTCCTGGGGTCCTGGAGCCTTTCCTACTTCCTGGGGAAGGGGGCGAAATCGCGTGAAGGCCTCTTCAGTGCAGACGTGCAAGCGGCAGCCTAAGACAAACCAACCCAAGGCTGCTCCCGGGAGAGAGAGAAGCTGGCCCAGCTCGCCTGTTCCCTGCAGACTCAGGCCCGCCCGCTCCTCCTCCTCCAAAAGGGACCCGCCACTCACCTACTGCTGCCCCTGCCGGAGGAGTTGGCTCCGGAAGGTCCCCGAACAGATCCATCCAGCCCTAACGAGGCTACCGCGGCGCCGGCCAGCGCGAGCCGCTTCCTCCTCCTCCTCCTCCTCCCCCCCGCAAAGGCCGGCCTAGCTGTCAATCATTGGCTCAGGATGACTCAAGCGCCGCCCTTCGCACTCAAGCCCTCAATGCGATGGTCGCGCCAGAAGGGGCGTGGCCGCGGCTGTCTTGCCGTAAAGACGGGCGAGGTTAAAACCAGCGAAAAGGGAGGGCCCGAGTCCTAAGACTTTTTTGAATTGTTTTCCACCTCTCTGTGGCCCCCAACAAAGGATGGCGGGGTTGGACCAGCCGTTCTCGCTACTTCCGGGGCGGGTCCTCGGCGATCTCCTTCCAGGGCGCAGCCCTGGAAGAAAACCTGGGTCGGTGATTTGGTTCCCGCCAGAGCTCGGCCTTCTTCCGCTTGGGGAGGCGCTGCAGCTTCTGGGGTTTGCAGCCCACTGGTTGTGGTCGCGGTGGCTCCGAAGGTGGATCATCTCGTGCATCTGAGCCCCAAGGAGCGTGATTAGATTACACCTAGATCAGTGTTTCTCAACCGTGACCATTTTAAGGCATGTGGACTTCAACTCCCAGAATTCCACAGCCAGCAATGCTGGCTGTGGAATTCTGGGAGTTGAAGTCCACATGCCTTAAAATGGTCAAGGTTGAGAAACACTGATCTAGATATCTTATAATTCATAGATTAAAAACTCGAGGACGGAAGTGCCACAGCTGCTGCCCGAGTACCCCGTGCTTCCCGGGGGTCGGAGCGGGGGGGGGGGCAGAACGAGTAGCACTTAATACTCCTCGCTGGTTGGTTGTAGCAACAGAGACCTCGCAGCAGGTGACAATGTCACCAGACCTTTCTGTCGGCCCGCAAAGGGTTGCCGTTTAAACAGCAAACATCGTCATTTAATAGCCGGAGTGTCCATATTTGGACTGCAAAAAGCCTAAAAGTAGTTTCGTACTTTTTCAGATTTTTGCAGCCGAGATGCGATAACCATAATTTTTAACAAAGTGACGGTAGTGAAGCATGGACGGTTGACAGCAGCAAGTTGAAAAGAAAAAGAGGAAAAGACCACCGCTGGAAACCGTTTGCTAAGATATATATATATATTTTTTTTACTTAGACATCATTTGAGTAACACTATTACTAAGAGGTAATGTGAGGGCTGCAATTCTATTTCAGCATTTTAATTACGTTACGTACAGATTTTTGCTACTATGATACGATGAGGAACTCTTAAAAAAAGATTAGTAGAAATTTATGGAAATTATAGATTACTTCCAGTCTGCAGCAGAGTGCCCTAGTAGTAGGTCATTGTCGAACAACCCTTAAGTTCACAATAAGGCTTTTATAATTATACAATACATGAATTTGATGACAAATGACATGTGAAGTAGAAAAAATAATTCAGGGCTAAAGGAAACTGGGTTAATTTATCAAAATTAGCCGCTGCCAGGGCCCTTTTATTAGATTCCCCTAAACACTCTTGGCAAATGTGCACTTGGTTGTATTTTTTAAGCATCATATAAAAGCTTATCTCCCCTAATCTAACAACAATTGCTAAATTTTTTAACAAATGATACGACCATATTTGTAATACAAATATTAGCTTGGTGAACAATTTCAGTTTATTCATTGCTTCCTGATTTTCTTTGTACTACAATATATTTCAGATCTTAGTTGTTTTTGAAATAAAAATAAAAAATAATTATTTTATAATACATTTATTAAAATATTACATGTAAAAGATTATTCTCATTACTTTTGAAAATTAGAAGGCAAGAAAATTGCACAGCTGGTCTGATTATAAGAAAGATAAAATGATCTTCTTGTATTTCCATAACAGCATAGAGTGTTGCTATCCCCAGTCTCTTAGTCTGGGAGATGGGATTTGTAGTCTAACATATCTGGAAGGCAGCAAGTGAGGCCTGTGGAAAATGTTGTACAATGTGCTAAGTTTCACTTAATTACATCAAAGTTCCATGACATCTATAGTAGGAAATAGTTTGCTGATTGTGCCTCTACCAAATTGATACCAAAATCATTTTTTGCCAATACTGGCTATCCAGCAATCCAGCACTTTTCTGTGTATAGTGCACCTAGTTGTGATAGATTCTTTAGCTCAATTAGGGAAAACTAACATTTCCTCAACCCTATTATATGGCAGGGGAAAAAAGCCTGCATGGCTGCAGATGAAAATGGAAAAAGAACTTGCAGAAATGCCGCTGCAGGAATGGATGTTTGCCTCTGCTTTTACTACTAGAAGTGAAGATTGGAAATGAAGAATTAATTTATCAAACCAAATTCAGATGATATGTGGAGGCATAATCAATTATTATGTAATCTGAATCAATTATTAGGTCAATTGGGAGAGATGTAGCCACAGTCTGGACTATTCAGGCTTTGGACAGCATATTGTTTCAAACCACAGTATGCTTTACTGTATCAGTGTTAATCATTTCATGAAGTTGTCCCTTATGAATTGAAGGGATTATTTTGCAACACATGTTTATTTCTGGTTACTTCTAGCATTCAAATAATTTTTATAATATAGCAACTTTTGATTAAAAAAACAGTCAAAAACACAGCCTAGTATTTGCATAAATGCCACATTTATTTCTTTAACTGAACAGTGCCTGAAGTGTACACAAACAGTTTAAGACCCTAATTTCCAACACTCATAATTTAAGACATCAAGAAAACTAGACTCATTACTTCGGTATTGTTATTTATACAGTGGTAAAGGGTGTTCCCACAGCAATCACATATATACTGTACAAAGCAAGAGAAATAGTCTCCCAGCATTTGGAGATGGCATCACAGGAGGAACTCATGTAGACAAACTAGATAATGGAAGCACAGGCAAAACAATAAGAAAAATTAAAATAAGTAACTATAACCTCTGTTATTATACAGAAAATCTTGATACTGAATCTCAGCTTATGAATGTTAGAAATCCTCCATACTGTATATGCAATTGAATACACGACAGAAAAAGAGACATTAATAGCATATTAAACAGTTAAATGTCTTGTGTTATAGCCGCAGGTTACCAGAGGTATGCAATTTCCTTATGATATTTTTATTGTTCTTGGCTAATTATGTTCCTTTCATTTCTGTTGCTTTATGATAATATTTAAGTCTATTATCCTGGATTAATCTACTGGAAAGTGATAGAAAGAACTTCTATATGAGATAAATGCCTCCCTTAATTTAGTGTGTGCAGCTGAAGAAACTGAAAACTGCGACTCAGTAAATAAACATCAACTTCTAGCGTGTATATTTTATGGAAATGTGTGAGTTAGTACAATACCATAATTTTGTTCTATTACATCATGTTATAATAACTAACTTCCCTCTTGAGATTGCCACCTAGGGTGTGGTAGTATAAGAAAGAGTAGAGTTGAAAATTTACCCTGTTGCATTTCATGTTAAGAGGTTTCCTATTGATAAGACTCCCAAAATATGAACATAGTGGGGGGAAAGCGAATACGAAATTTCTTTTTAGCAAAGGCCTTGTTACTGAAACTAGGCACTTTGCAAAAACATTTTAAAAATTTACATTCAAACAAAGTCAAAAGGATTACAATAAATCAATAGAGATTCCTCTATTTCAGCTGAAGTCTGGATAGCATTTCTTACCAGCTTGATTTTTTTCAGCAATAAATGAAACAGCATCCTTAGTAATACAAGGGCCAAGAAATATGATGTGCTGGCAATTAGGTCTTCATTACCCTATTATAAATAACAATCATTTGAGGATATTCACTCCAGCAGAAAACTGCATCTTGCTTGATATATGATAAGTTAGAGTCAATTTGTTGAGATCAGAATTCACCAACTCATTTCTATCCATTACTTTTACATTCTGATTAAAATATTTCTGCTGATCTAAGGGCTTTGGGTCAAACCTTTGATCTCTTAACTCAAAACTCTCATGTTCTTTGTAGGTTTGCTGGCCCCAAAAACATGAAATACAGCATGAGATCAAGCTTTAACCCAACCATCCCACCATGGAAGTACATGCTCTTCAGGTTGGCTGACCTAAGGCATGTTCCACCGTTAATCTGTCCACAATCCACTTGAGCATTTTTTCTCTTTTTCATTTCCAGTGCACTTGATAGTACATATTTATTGATTGCTTAATTTGAAGAGCTAAATATATACAAGCAAGAATACTGACATAACTTATTGTTATTATAATAAAATATCTGACAATTTCAGATTTGTACAAGGAACGAAAATACTTCAGTTACCTGATTTTGTCTCAATAATGATATCATTCTAATCCTTTTGATTTTTGCATCTCATGAACTGTGCTGGGTGGGAATAATATCAGCTCTATAGTGCAATACAGTATTCATAGTGGGTACCATTTATAGAAGTTTTGATACAGAATATATGATCAAAACAAACAAACTTTCCTAACTTCTGTAAGTTTCTCCTTTATTTAAAGGAGTGCATTAAGATCTCTAAGCCTGCAGTCTTCTGCACACTTACCCAGAAGAAAGCCCCATTGGACATTGTGAAACTTGCTAACTAGTAATCATTTGCAGGTTGTACTAAGATGTTTTCCTCAAGTTGGCTTCCAGCAGCTAGAGATATAGTAAACCTAAATTTCAACAGAGCTCATTTGATGTTTACCAGTTAGGTTTTATTTGGTCTAATTAAATATTTAGTTTGGTGGGTGATAGGCTGGATATTAATAAGAGACCAAGAATCACTATTAAATGAAAAACTAAGCATCTAATTTCCATGAAATACTGTTTAGATTTAGCGTGCTTCCAGAATTAGGATGATATAGTGCCAGCAAATCATTGTTTCTCACTATAAATTATAACCTGAAGCAAAGTAGACTTTCTACATTGAAATTCCACTTTTTCTGTGACAAAAAGCTACTATATTCCATTCACTTATCATCTGTCTTACCTATCTTGTCTATTTTCTCTGTCTGTCAATCTGACTGTATCATCTATCTTCACCATCAATCATCATCATCACCACCATCATCTCAGGATCAGAATATGGGATTATTTCTAAAAAATTCAATTACTTGCTACAAAAATGATCTAATGCAACTATTTAAATATATAACAAGGTATGCCAAATCTTCTAATTAAATAGCTAATCTCTGTGTTGTAGATTTTAATAAAATTTCCTTAGAGAGGGAACAAGTATCTCACAGCTTCCTTTGAGAAGTTGTTGCAAATGGAATAACCAAGAGCAGCGTTGCTTTAGAGATCAGTGGTTCCCAATGTAGCTTAGGGAATGTTAGGTGATACAGGGCATGAACACCAAAATGAAAGTTCTTGAAACATAATAGCGAAAAGTTAACTAGATCACCAAATTTTGGCACATTTACTTTAAACTTCATAGTATGATTTCAGCCATTTATTTTTTTTAAAAAAGAAAAACATTTAATTTTGAAGTTTTCTGGATGCTTTAAGGGTCATATCTTCTGATACTCACAAGCATTACAATGCTAGTCATTGGCTTATGTGGTGCTCCACAAAACCATTGCTGATAATGTATCTATGTAAAGGAAAATATTGGGAACTATTGTTTTAAATCAAACATATGCTTTAATCTGCCTTGGGTATTTTTTAAGAACAACCAAATGAATCATGTGTTAAATGACAGAACTTTTGAGAAAAGGAACTGCACTATAAAACATGAAATGGCCTTGCAGTGAGAAATTCATGGCAAGGAACACAAAAATGAAAGGCATTCCCAAATGTCATTCTCCTACCTCAGTAACAAATCTTCCTAACTGTCCTAATTTTCCCAGCCAGCACAGCTTCAAATAGATATTGCTGCTTATTTATTCCTTTCCCTAAAATGTGATTTTTTTTTAGTTTAAAAAAAAGGCAGGAGCACTACTAGAAAACACAAGGGTTACTGGAGGATGACTTTGTGATGTTAATTCCTCATTAAATAGGAACGAACAAGACATATACAATTTCAGTGTAAACACGTTGTCTGGAAGCAGCTTCAGGCTGGAAAGCTGAAATGAATAAAATTGCCTATCAAGGCTGTTTTTAAAGTCATGATTATAATTCTTTGCTATTTTGCAAACACAAAGAGTAAATAATGAAGATTAAAATAAATAAATCACTTGACAATCTCTTAAATCTTCTCACTGAATGGGCAATAAAAATACCTTTCTTGTGCATTTAAATCAGGGTAGCGCATTCTGAAAACATATTCTGCCCGAACAATTGCCTCAACCTAATTAATGTTTGACTGATCAGAATTAAGCACTAGTGCTAAGAATAATTCTTAAAAGAGAAAGACAAGTGTTTACGTTAGGTAAAAGAATGGAAACCTGGATTCCTCATAGATTTGCTGAATTACAGCTTCCAACATCTTTCATCATTATCTATGCTTCAGGCAGCAGTTGGTGCTGCAGTTCAGCAATGTCTGGAGGGGTCCATAATTCTCAATTTGACCCCAGATCAGTAAGATATTGGATCTACTAGGCTTTGTCCTTTAGATAAGAATGGAATTTCTTGAAGGAAAGAAATGCTATCTTAAGAGAGCTAATCAGAAGGAAATATGTAGAAAATCTCACAGTTATATAGTGGCTGTGTTCAAACACCATTAAGTCATGGTTTACAGAATAAATCACAGTTAACTAATTTTATATAACACACCAAATCATAAAACATTACTAACGATCCACATCTTCTGAATTCGCATAACAGTGTAAGCTTGATAATGTTGTGTAAACCCATCAAGTATTTTCCAGCCAGAGACTACAGCATTATTAAAGGATCCTGGAATTTTTCTCTAGTCTAGTAGAATTATTCCTGCTGAAATAGGACACTTTTGCCAATCCACTGAATCTATGCAGAAGGGATTGTGACATTCTTGCCTTTATATTCACACATCTCACATCACATGCACATGAAATTCAAACAGTATATCCTTAAACAGACTTTCATCTGGGCATCACACAGACGACCAATGGATGCAACAAAAAAAAATGGGAGACAGTGAAACCAAAGTATCCATGCTGTGCAAATCAAGATTCACTATTAGTGAAATATGCCATATTCCTAGGAACATATATTAGAAGAGCTAGGGATCTTCAGAGGCTTGCCAAAAGTTGGCTTACATAGATACCCATTTTATTTAAAAAAAAACCCACCAAAAACAAGAACTGAGATAGAACACTTTTGCTTTTAAGATTAAAAATAAAAAAAATGAAAATATCTTCCTCGACTACTTAGTGCTAGGGATTAATTTATTTTTCAGTGTCTATGCTTTGGTCAGTTTCATTTTCCAACTGGTCCATTCCACTTGGAACTCTTAACACTTGAAAAAGAAAAAAAAAGTGAGATAACAAGTATATTTTGAAGGAGATTTTTAACAGCTTCACTTCCTACAGTGACAGAAATAAAGGCATACCCTTTCCCTTTTCATCTTTGCTACATTCCCACTGTATTCTCTAAATCTACTTTTCTCAGAAAAGAAAACAACAAACTATCTTTTTCAGACAATCAGTTTTAAGTGCAACCAACAAATAGTAGTTATTTCTTTGCTGTGGGAAGACTAGACACCATCTCTAGAGATTGCACTGTCTATCCTTCCTTCTCAAAGAGTGCAGCCATACACTTTCAAATGGCTATATTATGCCATAATTAAATATTATCTATGACATTGCTAATGAGAAGCATTCCGACCTCTCCCGGTCCTGCTAGCTTTCTTTCATCTGTTATCTTCCATGCATGTAGAACTACTATGCTCAGGTTGACAGGGAAGTCTGGGAACTACAGCCCTAATTCGGTGAAAGGGCAGGAGGGTAGAGGAAAAACTGTTGCATGCCATGAATAATATTTGGCAACAGGGAAAGGGTCAAGCAGTCCTCTACCAGCATTTTCTTTTTAGGAACAGCACATGTTGAATGCCAGCTGTTCATCCTTATTAAGACAGAAGATCAGCGCTTGCTATACTTCCCTCTTCGTTGGCTCTTTTTTAATTAATGAAAAGCAATATATGGAAGCTACTTCTGGGAGCAAAATAATACTTGGGAGGGGGACCTGCTTAAACTTTTCCTTCACAAATTATGTGGTGCTGGCTTCCAGCTTGACTGGCTACAAAAAGCGTTGGACCAATTCATAGAAATAGTGGGGATTGATGGCTATTAGCCTTGATGGCAGGGTGACTGCCTCAGAAGGCCACCTGCTGGGAGACTAGTGGGCTTCCTTGTGCAGTTGATTAACCACTGTGAGAACAAGCTGCTGGTCTAGATTGGCCAGCGGACCAATCCAGCGGGTCACTGCTTATGCTCTGGTATGTATTTACAGCTTCATTTTATCCAACAGGGAAAAATGTAAGCCACTCTACAAAAAAAAAAGCAGAAAGGAAAAAACCCCATGCTTCCTCTATTTTCTGTCGCTGTTCCTTTGCCTTCAATCACAGCATTTAAAAAATAAAAACTGTGTATTGATGGACAGGAGGGAGTTAGGAGGGAGAATGTTGTTAATTAAACAAATAGAAGAAAGGAATGTCCAGACAGCAAATGCAGCTTGAAAAGAAAATAAAGATAGCTACATAAAACAGAGATGGATTCTTTTGCATCACCACCCTGGCTCCCTTGGGTATCTCTTCCTTTACCAAAAATGCAGTCCAGCATCAGGAATATGCATAAGTTAGGGGAGATCCCAAAACATATGATTAACAGAATGCATATTATTTTCAGTGAAGTAAATAGAAATAAATACTTTATAAATATAATCTCATACTACTCTTTCTCTATCAAGTAATTTGTAAAATGTCAACAGTAAGTTATGAATTAGCAGCACATAATTCTATCCCTTTTATCTCTTTAAATAGCATTAATTTTCACTCTTGCAAATTCCTCTCTTTAAATTGAACAACTGATTTAGGAATTAAAAAAAAGAAAAAAGCTCTTGCTTTGTTAGTAGTCATAAGCCACCCAATAATGAGAAGAGTGGAAGATCACATATGTGCAAGAATTCCAGGGAACATCACCCTTTTAAAATTACATAAGGGAAATGAGTTTGCCCAATGAAGCTGTAACTCATGATGGATCACTCTGTGGCACAGGCATCTGAGGAGATGAATGACAGGAAAAATCCAAATTTCAGATGGGGATCTTCCAACAGCACCCATTATTTCACTTTTTCTGTTTTTTTGAGGTGAGCAGCTCTTTTAAGTTAAATTCTTGCCTGGGTTGTTGTTCGTCTCGACAATTTGGACCTGTTGGAGAAGCCAAGATAGAACAAATGTAAAGGCTTGAGAAAAAAAAACAGAGGCATTACACTTCAGACTTCCATCCAGGTGCAGGAATCTCAACTGAATCAGAGGTTGCACATCTGTAATGGTAGTGTAAATGCTTTACTCTTCTTCTAGAAGAGCCTTTTTCAATTGGTTCCTTCCATAATTTTAAGTCAGCTATCCAGCAATGGGAGCTGTTGTGCAATACATCTTAAGCAAGACATCTTGGGAAAGCCATTCTGAAGAGGAGCCTTTTAAGGCATTCAGTTACCTTATTGATCCAGCCAGGAGAGGGTTAAATGCATATAGCCAATCATGCATGTCCTTATCATTGCTTGCTTGCAACAGAATTCCACGATGTTCAGTGCACACTGCAAAGGTGTTAGGCGTCTAAACCAAATAAAAAGTTGCTAGTTAGACTCATTAATAGAAGAACAGGATGACTACGGTATATAGTGACTGCAACTATAATGACTACAAATTACAGAAATCAAGCCATGTGATCCCAGACCCATATTTTGCTTGCATACAGTCTTAACAATCCATATTGCAACAGACCTGGTTTTGAAATATTTGATGCACACGTTCTTTTGCTAATATGGGACTTGCAACCTACATTAATCAGAATGAGTTTGGTTATTTGTTCTCATCCCCCCAAAATCCATTCATCAAATTATTTATTGATATATTTATTATAAATATATCTTGCCTTTACTGTTTTTTATAAATAACTCAAGGCAGCAAACATATCCAATACATCTCCTCCTCTTATTTTTCCCACAACAACTAACTACCCTATGATGGGAGTTGGACTAAAAGAATGCCTGGCCCAAGGTCACCCAGTCGGCTTTCATGGGATTAGAACTCACAGTCTCCTATCTTCTAACCTGGTTCCTTAACCACTAAGCCAAACTGGCTCTTAAAATGATTACTGTCAGTTTAGCAGTATATTTATCTGACAGTCTAAAGCAGACATGTCAAACACAAGGCCCGGGGGCCGGATGCGGCCCGCGAAGTGGTTTCATGTGGCCCGCGAAGCCATCCTGGAAACAGTGAGGGAACGGTCCCCGCTGCCTTGGCCCTGGCCCAGGCCAGCCGGGAGCCAATGTACAATTTTGTGGTAGCCATTTATGCTGAAATGCATTCAGTCTTAGCTCCACAAGGCTGTCTAGAAACAGCGAGGAACCAGCCCCTGCCGCGTCAGCGCCACCCCCTGGGTGCATGCTGGGGAGGTGTCACCCTTTGTGAGGAATGAAGAAATGGACCATGCCTTGGTGCTTGCCCCGGTCCCACCCCCTTCTGCCAGAGACCCTCAGATCTGTCCCAATCCTGCCCAGGCCCCCACAGGCACCCTTGACACGAATGATGTAGAACTGGCCATGCCCACCCAGTAGGCCATACCCACTCCATCCACGCCCACCAGTAGGTCACACCCACCTTGGCCACACCCACCCGGCCCCCCGAGGGCAACCGCAATGCTGATGCAGCCCTCAATGAAATTGAGTTTGACACCCCTGGTCTAAAGAATCATCTTGGCCAGTGATTTTCTACCTTAAACCTAGGTCCTATTTACAGTGATTGCAAAAGCCACCTTATCATTGTATTTCCTAGAAAAGAAAGGTGAAGGAAAGAAAATAACCTTCCAGGGAAGAAATGGCAGCTTGAAAACAGCTCCATGAAAAGCAGAGCCAGAATTCACCGAATACATTAAACTAAAATTTCCTTGGCTTGTTTATGAGTCAATATATGTGTGAAAACTGACTCGGAATCTTGAAAAGGCAAAGCATTCGTTGCAGGGACACTTATTTTTACAAAGTTTGTTCTTACTTTTAGCATTGCCTGCTGGTCTTCACTGTACTCCACCTGAGCTGATGAGAGATTGAGGACTGCTCTCTCCACAGAATCTTTGTCGCCGTTGTAGATGTAGACATAGGGGCGTCTCACAACCACATAGCGCTTCACCCACCCATTTGTATGGGGTTCCAGAAAGTGTAGGTAGCCTTTTCTGGAGACAATAGGGCTGTGGAGGAGACACATTGGCATCCCGCTTAGTAACCACATACAAACTTCACAATGTATACTCAATAATCAATCCTATGGAGCAATTTTGTGGCCACTGGCACATCTGGAAGACTGATGGGTGGGATGGGTCAATATAATTGGAATGAGATGACTCTCTGATAATCTGGTCCAGCTCATAATGATTGGAATAAAATTCACAGTTTTGGCCAAGTTGCTAATTTTTCCACTTGCCCATAGTTTTTACCTGACCCGAATCTCTTGAATATCAGGAACCAACAGGCGCTGGATTTCTTTATCATCCTCAGGCCCGCAGGCAGGGGATTTCTTCTTCTCTCCTTCAACTGTGAGCTCAATTTCAGGACTTTCTGCCCTGGAAGGGAGCTGCAGAGTTCTGCGGAGAAAAGCAGGCTTATAGCTTCAATTACCTTTTGACCAATGGTCTTTATTTTTCATGGTAAAACTATGCACCTTTGATACATAAACAACCCCGACATGTTTTAGCCTTGCTACCTTTCTTACCTGGCTTCTGTAGCACTATAATGGCCTTCAATCAGGGATGGACAAGTTGAAGAGGGGGTCAAAGTAGCACTACCAAGGCCTGACATGGAAGGGTCTCTCAGCAAAGTCACTGACATTTCAGATAACTGGGTATAAAAAGAATCTGTTACTGGATATGCTTGTCTGAAAACAAATATCTCCAAATTTGGTTGCATGCTTCAGCACTTTTGCAACTAGAGTATATATTCAGGACCTTCCCAGAAAACAGGTACCCTAATGTCTACAAATTATGCGTATTTATCATTTATTCTTCTAAAGGCAGTATATGCAGTAAAAGAGAAAAATATTATGAGTTTAGGACATCAGAATGAAGTTAGAATAAGCCCTCTAGGGCAGACATGTCAAACAAGGCCCACGGGCTGCATCCAGCCTGCAATTGGCTGATATTTGGCCCACGGGGATGTCCTAGAGACAGTGAGGGACTGGCCCCCGCCGCCCTGGCTCCAGCCCTGCCCTGCCCGGGAGCCCTCAAGGCGCGTGCACAGGAGGTGGTGAGCACAAGGGGGTTGACGTCTGGCAGCAGGGGCTGCATAGCCCACTATGAATACTGGCCCGCCAGCAGAAGTGCTGCTGCGGCATTGGCCGCACGTGAAGTCGGCACATGATGCAGACTGCTGGACACGCCTACTCGGTCCCATCTCTTTTTCGCTGGAGAGCAGGTCGCTACTGGTCATCTCAGCCCCCTCATGGTTCTTGTCCTTGGCCCGCGGGTGGAGCACATTCCCCTCGTTTACCTCGGTACCCATCACAGCTGCCAGCCACTCACGCAGGTCCATTACGCTGCCGCCCAGATCTGCAGGCCCGTCCAGCGCGAAGGAGGTGAAGCGGTCAGCTAGGAAGCCCCGAGTAGAGGTGGTAGAGTACGTCCAGGGCCAGCAGGCAAAAGGCCACCCCAAGCAGGGAAAGCCGGATCCCCATCGGCATCATGGCTGCCCAGCACCAGCAGAGATGGGGGGGAAGGCATGCAATCCTGGCTGGGCCTGGGTGGCCATGGCGCAGATGGGGATCTTGCTTTCCCCATTTGTGATGGCCTTTTGCTTGCTGGGCATGGGCATGCTCTACCACCTCTACTCAAGCTTCCCAGCTGGCTGCTTCACCTCCTTTATGCTGGGCAGGCCTGCTGCTCCAGGTGGCGGTGACGGCCTAATGGACCTGCACAAGCTGCTGGCGGCGCCAGCTTGAGGCAGGGCAAGGTGCATCGGGTGCATGAGGGGAACAGGCTCCACGCACGGGCCAAGGGCAAGATCTGCAAGGGGCCCGAAGAGATGACCAGCAGCGACCTGCTTTCCAACTGCAAGCAAAAACATGGGACGGAGTAGGCATGTCCGGCGGTCTGCATCATGTGCCTCCCCCCTCACCTCCCCTACTCCGCATGCTACTGGAGGGCTGGCCCAGTATTCACAGAGTGCGTCGGTCGAGGGAACAGCAGACTGTGGCTGCTGACGGACACTGTCGGCCCCCATGTGCTCGCGGGCCTCTGTGTGCGGGGCAGCAGCCTCACCTTGCCTTGCCCCATGGCAACAGCACCCTCACCCTGCCTCGCCTTGCCTCACCCCGCAGGACAAGCTTCCTGCCCACCATCCCACCCACCACAGAACCCTGGATCTCCCCCAACCCTGCCCGGCCTCCACAGGTGTCCCCCCATCAAGCAACACTGAGATGGCCACGCCCACCACGCCCCCGCCCACCCAGTCAGCTGTGAGCACTGCAGCCACCCTACCCAGTCGGCCATGCTCACCCCCCCCCAAGGGCATTACAATGCTGATGTGGCCCTCAATGAAATAGAGTTTGACATCCCTGCTCTAGGGTAACTTGTAATTTGTTCCACAACACAAAGTAGAAGTTCAGGATGAGAACATTTCAGATGCAGTGGGATTCCATCATTTCACAGTTATCAGAATTTGATACTTTACTGTATATAGATTAGTCTCCTTTTTTGCCCCAAAATCCAATATATCCAAAGCTAAATGTATTAGCTATATTTATTTTATTTATTTATTTATTTATTTTATTATATTTATACCCCGCCCTTCTCCCGTAGGACTCAGGGCAGCTTACAGCCAGTTTAAAAACAGTTTAATACAATACAATACAAAGTTTTAAAAAATCATTAAAAATAAATATTTAAATCGGCCGCTTCTACTAAAATTTGGCTAAAACCAATTTAAAATACCCCTAGGCCAGTCCTGCCCGCTGAAACAACCAAGTCTTAAGGGCGCGGCGGAAGGAGGGGAGATCCGGAATCACCCGG
>NW_015386542.1:667743-678121 GCF_001527695.2 Protobothrops mucrosquamatus
AGGTGACAAGAGCATGGGTGACTGTGCGCAAGGCATCCCGGTCCAGAAAAGGCCGCAACTGGTGCACCAGGCGTACCCGGTAAAACGCCCCCCTGGCCACAGCCGTCAACTGGTCTTCCAGTGTCAGCCGTGGATCCAGGAGGACCCCCAAGTTGCGTACCCTCTCCGAGGGAGCCAAAGTTTCGCCCCCTATAGTCAGTGAGCCTTCCAGGTACCCTGGGAGTCAATTCTGAAATGGATTAGGTTTTAAAATATGGGAAATAATAAGAGTGAATAGTAAAGAGTAAATAGGTACGAAAGCACAGTAGGTGTTTTACCTTGCTCTCACTTGCACTGACACACACATGGCTATGGCTATATTCTCTGTTGAAAGTGTGTGTAAGAAGGCGCAAGCACTGCAAAAAAATGGAGAA
Source organism: Protobothrops mucrosquamatus (assembly GCF_001527695.2). Classification (NCBI taxonomy): domain Eukaryota; kingdom Metazoa; phylum Chordata; class Lepidosauria; order Squamata; family Viperidae; genus Protobothrops; species Protobothrops mucrosquamatus. The sequence continues at coordinate 668,157 of NW_015386542.1, forward strand.
AGAGAAAGGAAAACTGAGTTTTGATTCTGAGAACAAAAATTAACTATATAGGTAATCCTCTATTTACCATCACAATTGGATGGTTGTTAAGAGGATCACCACATGACCTGACTTGATTTTACAATTGCATTTATAACAACCATATAGTGAGTCATCACTGTCATTAAGTAAACTGTGTGGTCATTAAGCAAATCCAGCATCTCCAATGGACATTTTTTGCCATTTTCTATCAGAAAAATGGCAAAAAAAACACCCCTGCAAATCATGGTCACGTGACCACGGGATGCTGCAACTGGTTGTAAATGTAAGATGACAAGTGCCTCAAATGCAGTCATGTGACCATGGGGGTTGGGGCAGCATGTCATTTTACAACTGTCAAAAATGCTTTACAGGCTGTGAAGCACTCTTTCCGCAACATGTCAAGACTGTCATGACTTTGAATGGTCATTAAACCACTTGACCAGTAATTAAGTGAGGACAACCTGTAGTCAAACAAGTTTGGATAACTTTTATTCCTATGGATAGTCTTCCTGCCTTTCTGTCTGTCTCTCAACATACATGTCTCTCTCCTTTCTCTCTTTTTCTCTCCAAGGGCAGCAAAGATTAATAAGGACTTCACTCGAATGTTCAATCCTTTGAGGAAGTGGAGGAAAGGAATAATTTTTGTAACGGCACAAAACAAATATTTATAACTGATGATAAAAACTAGTGCAGCTGGAAATTACCACCATGTACCTGTATTGTAGAAATCTATAGATATTTTCAATGGGCCTCCAAATTAAGGAAATGCTCTTTGCTGAGAAAGCTTTCCTGCTAAGAAATGTTATCTCTTCATTCAGAAATGACTGTTACTTTCAGAAAAAAATATTATTGGAACTTGCAGAGACTATTCAGATGCCTTCAGAATGCAGGTACAGAAATACCCGTTAGATCTTAGACTTAAAGAAAATATGAAAGTCAACTTTTTCAGCCCTATCCCAGCCGATAGGCACATTCCATATTCTATACCTTGACTGCAAGTTCTTTCTGTCTCTCACTAGGAATGTCAAGAGGTAAAGGCCTCCCTTCTGGGGTACCATCTGCAGAGATTGGAGATGAGACATAAGATGTGCTGCGGGAATCAGACTCTTCACTGGAACTTGAGGATAAGGAATCCAGACCTAAGCGCTGAGTTGTCTCCAGCTTCTCACGCAAGAGCAGATAATGTCTTGTTTTCTCAACCTGTGGAAAGAAAAGCTAGTTTGCTATTGATACCTTCCATTATCAGGAATGGCCATGCCAGGTGGAGGATTGTGCAAGTTAGAATCCATACATCCAGGATAGTGAAGAGCATTTTAAGTATTTTACTCTACATTAATCTACTCTTGCCACCTGCCCATTACTTGGGCAGGACTAAGTTGGGCAGGCCTCAGGCTAGAGTCTTACTTCTTGTAGAAGACTCAATTTTTCCAGTTCCCATTGATGATCCAAGATGAGACTGTCACTACGGGGTCGCCACCCAGCTAAATTCTCTTCTCCTCGTACGTAGGCCACAGAGGTGTCCAGCACACGCCTTCGTCTCCTTTGCATACCTACAGAGGAAATGTTTATTCAGCCTAGCTNAAGGGAAATGAGTTTGCCCAATGAAGCTGTAACTCATGATGGATCACTCTGTGGCACAGGCATCTGAGGAGATGAATGACAGGAAAAATCCAAATTTCAGATGGGGATCTTCCAACAGCACCCATTATTTCACTTTTTCTGTTTTTTTGAGGTGAGCAGCTCTTTTAAGTTAAATTCTTGCCTGGGTTGTTGTTCGTCTGGACAATTTGGACCTGTTGGAGAAGCCAAGATAGAACAAATGTAAAGGCTTGAGAAAAAAAAACAGAGGCATTACACTTCAGACTTCCATCCAGGTGCAGGAATCTCAACTGAATCAGAGGTTGCACATCTGTAATGGTAGTGTAAATGCTTTACTCTTCTTCTAGAAGAGCCTTTTTCAATTGGTTCCTTCCATAATTTTAAGTCAGCTATCCAGCAATGGGAGCTGTTGTGCAAGACATCTTAAGCAAGACATCTTGGGAAAGCCATTCTGAAGAGGAGCCTTTTAAGGCATTCAGTTACCTTATTGATCCAGCCAGGAGAGGGTTAAATGCATATAGCCAATCATGCATGTCCTTATCATTGCTTGCTTGCAACAGAATTCCACGATGTTCAGTGCACACTGCAAAGGTGTTAGGCGTCTAAACCAAATAAAAAGTTGCTAGTTAGACTCATTAATAGAAGAACAGGATGACTACGGTATATAGTGACTGCAACTATAATGACTACAAATTACAGAAATCAAGCCATGTGATCCCAGACCCATATTTTGCTTGCATACAGTCTTAACAATCCATATTGCAACAGACCTGGTTTTGAAATATTTGATGCACACATTCTTTTGCTAATATGGGACTTGCAACCTACATTAATCAGAATGAGTTTGGTTATTTGTTCTCATCCCCCCAAAATCCATTCATCAAATTATTTATTGATATATTTATTATAAATATATCTTGCCTTTACTGTTTTTATAAATAACTCAAGGCAGCAAACATATCCAATACATCTCCTCCTCTTATTTTCCCCACAACAACTAACTACCCTATGATGGGAGTTGGACTAAAAGAATGCCTGGCCCAAGGTCACCCAGTCGGCTTTCATGGGATTAGAACTCACAGTCTCCTATCTTCTAACCTGGTTCCTTAACCACTAAGCCAAACTGGCTCTTAAAATGATTACTGTCAGTTTAGCAGTATATTTATCTGACAGTCTAAAGCAGACATGTCAAACACAAGGCCCGGGGGCCGGATGCGGTCCGCGAAGTGGTTTCATGTGGCCCGCGAAGCCATCCTGGAAACAGTGAGGGAACAGTCCCCGCTGCCTTGGCCCTGGCCCAGGCCGGCCGGGAGCCAATGTACAATTTTGTGGTAGCCATTTATGCTGAAACGCATTCAGTCTTAGCTCCACAAGGCCGTCTAGAAACAGTGAGGAACCAGCCCCTGCTGCGTCAGTGCCGCCCCCTGGGTGCATGCTGGGGAGGTGTCACCCTTTGTGAGGAATGAAGAAATGGACCATGCCTTGGTGCTTGCCCCGGTCCCACCCCCTTCTGCCAGAGACCCTTAGATCTGTCCCAATACTGCCCAGGCCCCCACAGGGACCCTTGACACGAATGATGTAGAACTGGCCATGCCCACCCAGTAGGCCATACCCACTCCATCCACACCCACCAGTAGGCCACACCCACCTTGGCCACACCCACCCAGCCCCCCGAGGGCAACCGCAATGCTGATGCGGCCCTCAATGAAATTGAGTTTGACACCCCTGGTCTAAAGAATCATCTTGGCCAGTGATTTTCTACCTTAAACCTAGGTCCTATTTACAGTGATTCCAAAAGCAACCTTATCATTGTATTTCCTAGAAAAGAAAGGTGAAGGAAAGAAAATAACCTTCCAGGGAAGAAATGGCAGCTTAAAAACAGCTCCATGAAAAGTGGAGCCAGAATTCACCGAATACATTAAACTAAAATTTCCTTGGCTTGTTTATGATTCAATATATGTGTGAAAACTGACTCGGAATCTTGAAAAGGCAAAACATTCGTTGCAGGGACAGTTATTTTAACAAAGTTTGTTCTTACTTTTAGCATTGCCTGCTGGTCTTCACTGTACTCCACCTGAGCTGATGAGAGATTGAGGACTGCTCTCTCCACAGAATCTTTGTCGCCGTTATAGATATAGACGTAGGGGCGTCTCACAACCACATAGCGCTTCACCCACCCATTTGTATGGGGTTCCAGAAAGTGTAGGTAGCCTTTTCTGGAGACAATAGGGCTGTGGAGGAGACACATTGGCATCCCACTTAGTAACCACATACAAACGTCACAATGTATACTCAGTAATCAATCCTATGGAGCAATTTTGTGGCCACTGGCACATCTGGAAGACTGATGGGTGGGATGGGTCAATATAATTGGAATGAGATGACTCTCTGATAATCTGGTCCAGCTCATAATGATTGGAATAAAATTCACAGTTTTGGCCAAGTTGCTAATTTTTCCACTTGCCCATAGTTTTTACCTGACCCGAATCTCTTGAATATCAGGAACCAACAGGCGCTGGATTTCTTTATCATCCTCAGACCCGCAAGCAGGGGATTTCTTCTTCTCTCCTTCGATTGTGAGCTCAATTTCAGGACTTTGTGCCCTGGAAGGGAGCTGCAGAGTTCTGCGGAGAAAAGCAGGCTTATAGCTTCAATTACCTTTTGACCAATGGTCTTTATTTTTCATGGTAAAACTATGCACCTTTGATACATAACCCCGACATTTTTTAGCCTTGCTACCTTTCTTACCTGGCTTCTGTAGCACTATAATGGCCTTCAATCAGGGATGGACAAGTTGAAGAGGGGGTCAAAGTAGCACTACCAAGGCCTGACATGGAAGGGTCTCTCAGCAAAGTCACTGACATTTCAGATAGCTGGGTATAAAAAGAATCTGTTACTGGATATGCTTGTCTGAAAACAAATATCTCCAAATTTGGTTGCATGCTTCAGCACTTTTGCAACTAGAGTATATATTCAGGACCTTCCCAGAAAACAGGTACCCTAATGTCTACAAATTATGTGCATTTATCATTTATTCTTCTAAAGGCAGTATATGTAGTAAAAGAGAAAAATATGAGTTTAGGACATCAGAATGAAGTTAGAATAAGCCCTCTAGGGCAGACATGTCAAACAAGGCCCACGGGCTGCATCCAGCCCACAATTGGCTGATATTTGGCCCACGGGGATGTCCTGGAGACAGTGAGGGACTGGCCCCCGCCGCCCTGGCTCCAGCCCTGCCCTGCCCGGGAGCCCCCAAGGCGTGTGCACAGGAGGTGGTGAGCACAAGGGGGCTGACATCTGGCAGCAGGGGCTGCATAGCCCACTATGAATACCAGCCTGCCAGCAGAAGTGCTGCGGCGGCATTGGCCGCACGTGGATTCGGCACATGATGCGGACTGCTGGACACGCCTACTCGGTCCCATCTCTTTTTGGTTGGACAGCAGGTCGCTACTGGTCATCTCAGCCCCCTCATGGGTCTTGTCCTTGGCCCGCGGATGGAGCGCATTCCCCTCGCGTACCTCAGTACCCATCACAGCTGCCAGCCACTCACGCAGGTCCATTACGCTGCTGCCCAGATCTGCAGGCCCGTCCAGCACGAAGGAGGTGAAGTGGTCAGCTAGGAAGCCCCGAGTAGAGGTGGTAGAGTACGTCCAGGGCCAGCAGGCAAAAGACCACCCCAAGCAGGGAAAGCCGGATCCCCATCGGCACCATGGCTGCCCAGCACCAACAGAGATGGGGGGGAGGCATTCAATCTTGGCTGGGCCTGGGTGGCCATGGCGCAGATGGGGATCCTGCTTTCCCCACTTGGGATGGCCTTTTGCTTGCTGGGCATGGGCATGCTCTACCACCTCTACTTGAGCTTCCTAGCTGGCTGCTTCACCTCCTTTATGCTGGGCAGGCCTGCTGCTCCAGGTGGCAGTGACGGCCTAATGGACCTGCACAAGCTGCTGGCGCCGGCTCGAGGTGGGGCCAAGGTGCATCGGCTGCATGAAGGGAACAGGCTCCACGCGCAGGCCAAGGGCAAGATCTGCAAGGGGGCCGAAGAGATGACCAGCAGTGACCTGCTTTCCAACTGAAAGCAAAAATAGATGGGACGGAGTAGGCATGTCCGGCGGTCTGCATCATGTGCCTCCCCCCTCACCTCCCCTACTCCGCATGCTACTGGAGGGCTGGCCCAGTATTCGCAGAGTGCGTTGGTCGAGGGAACAGCAGACTGTGGCTGCTGGGGGAGGGCCTTCTCTGTGGGAGCTCCCACCCTCTGGAATGAACTACCCCCAGAGATCAGGGTGATCCCTGATCTCCCTTCCTTCCGCCGCGCCCTTAAGACATGGTTATTCCAGCTTGCAGGACTGAACTAGGGGAAAAATTTTAATGGGGGTTTTAAAGTAATTTTAAATTAATCAGACCAATTATTAATATTTGTTTTTAATTATGTTTTAATCTGTAGTTTTGGGATTTGCATTTTTATCTGGTTGTTAGCCGCCCTGAGTCCGCAAGGAGAAGGGCGGGATATAAATATAAACAATAAATAAATAAATAAATAAATAAATAAACTGTCAGCCCCCATGCGCTCATGGGCCTCTATGTACGGGGCAGCAGCCTCACCTTGCCTTGCCCCATGGCAACAGCACCCTCACCCTGCCTCACCTTGCCTCACCCCGCAGGACAAGCTTCCTGCCCACCATCCCACCTACCACAGAACCCTGGATCTCCCCCAACCCTGCCCGGCCCCCACAGGTGTCCCCCCATCAAGCAACATTGAGATGGCCACACCCCCGCCCACCCAGTCAGCTGTGAGCACTGCAGCCACGCCTACCCAGTCGGCCATGCTCACCCGCCCCCCGCCCCCGAGGGCATTACAATGCTGATGTGGCCCTCAATGAAATAGAGTGTGACATCCCTGCTCTAGGGTAACTTGTAATTTGTTCCACAATACAAAGTAGAAGTTCAGGATGAGAACATTTCAGATGCAGTGGGATTCCATAATTTCACAGTTATCAGAATTTGATACTTTACTGTATATAGATTAGTCTCCTTTTTTGCCCCAAAATCCAATGTATCCAAAGCTAAATGTATTAGCTCTATTTGGTACCCTGGGAGTCAATTCTGAAATGATTAGCTTTTAAAATATGGGAGATAATAAGAGTGAATAGTAAAGAGTAAATAGGTACGAAAGCACAGTAGGTATTTTACCTTGCTCTCACTTGCACTGACACACACATGGCTATGGCTATATTCTCTGTTGAAAGTGTGTGTAAGAAGGCGCAAGCACTGCAAAAAAATGGAGAAAGAGAAAGGAAAACTGAGTTTTGATTCTGGGAACAAAAATTAACTATATAGGTAATCCTCTATTTACCATCACAATTGGATGGTTGTTAGAGGATCACCACACGACCTGACTTGATTTTACAATTGCATTTATAACAACCATATAGTGAGTCATCACTGTCATTAAGTAAACTGTGTGGTCATTAAGCAAATCCAGCATCTCCAATGGACATTTTTTGCCATTTTCTATCAGAAAAATGGCAAAACAAACCCTGCAAATCATGGTCACGTGACCACGGGATGCTGCAACTGGTTGTAAATGTAAGATGACAAGTGCCTCAAATGCAGTCATGTGACCATGGGGGTTGGGGCAGCATGTCATTTTACAACTGTCAAAAGTGCTTTACAGGCTGTGAAGCACTCCTTCCGCGACATGTCAAGACTGTCATGACTTTGAATGGTCATTAAACCACTTGACCAGTAATTAAGTGAGGACAACCTGTAGTCAAACAAGTTTGGATAACTTTTATTCCTATGGACAGTCTTCCTGCCTTTCTGTCTGCCTCTCAACATACATGTCTCTCTCCTTTCTCTCTTTTTCTCTCCAAGGGCAGCAAAGATTAATAAGGACTTCACTTGAATGTTCAATCCTTTGAAGAAGTGGAGGAAAGGAATAATTTTTGTAATGGCACAAAACAAATATTTATAACTGATGATAAAAACTAGTGCAGCTGGAAATTACCACCATGTACCTGTATTGTAGAAATCTATAGATATTTTCAATGGGCCTCCAAATTAAGGAAATGCTCTTTGCTGAGAAAGCTTTCCTGCTAAGAAATGTTATCTCTTCATTCAGAAATGACTGTTACTTTCAGAAAAAAATATTGGAACTTGCAGAGACTATTCAGATTCCTTCAGAATGCAAGTACAGAAATACCCGTCAGATCTTAGACTTAAAAGAAAATATGAAGTCAACTTTTCCAGCCCTATCCCAGCCGATAGGCACATTCCATGTTCTATACCTTGACTGCAAGTTCTTTCTGTCTCTCACTAGGAATGTCAAGAGGTAAAGGCCTCCCTTCTGGGGTACCATCTGCAGAGATTGGAGATGAGACATAAGATGTGCTGCGGGAATCAGACTCTTCACTGGAGCTTGAGGATAAGGAATCCAGACCTAAGCGCTGAGTTGTCTCCAGCTTCTCACGCAAGAGCAGATAATGTCTTGTTTTCTCAACCTATGGAAAGAAAAGCTAGTTTGCTATTGATACCTTCCATTATCAGGAATGGCCATGCCAGGTGGAGGATTGTGCAAGTTAGAATCCATACATCCAGGATAGTGAAGAGCATTTTAAGTATTTTACTCTACATTAATCTACTCTTGCCACCTGCCCATTACTTGGGCAGGACTAAGTTGGACAGGCCTCAGGCTAGAGTCTTACTTCTTGTAGAAGACTCAATTTTTCCAGTTCCCATTGATGATCCAAGATGAGACTGTCACTACGGGGTCGCCACCCAGCTAAATTCTCTTCTCCTCGTACGTAGGCCACAGAGGTGTCCAGCACACGCCTTCGTCTCCTTTGCATACCTACAGAGGAAATGTTTATTCAGCCTAGCTGCCATCTATAAGCACATGCAACACATTCATATTTTGTAAGTTATAGGAACAATTAAATCTTGCCTTCTAATGCTGTATCCCTCTTGTTTAACTATAAGCCCAACACCTCATGGAGACCCTTTCATAAAGACAAAACTTCTTACCTGGACTTCCAGCATCAGCAACTGGGCAGAGGCTGAGCTCATAGACCCCAGTCACACGGTTACTGTAGCAGAAAGTGAAAAAAAAACAAGCTAATAGAAGATACACCATTCTTATGAATATGGTACATTCAAGGAATCATTTTACTCCACCACATCTTTCAAGATGAGGAGACCAAACTGTTTTTTTTGAGAATTTTAAAGTTAAGCTGAAAATTTCATATGGCGCCCAACAGCCATATGAACGTAGCACTATTAATGTCTACTAAGATATACACATACAGCTTCCATGTCAGTTGATCAGGAGTATATTCTTTATCCTAATAAGATGTGCTTGCCTTCTAGCCTTTCTTACCTTTCTGAAGCTCGAAGGCTTCCACTTCCAAAAAGATTACGGATTGACCGAGAAGCAGGGAGTTTGGCATCTCTGGAGTAAAAGACCATGCAAAAATCTTTGGTGACCACAGCGGGTTGAGTGCAGTTCTCCATCTGAAATGAAAGCATAATCTTATTATACTGTCAGGCCTAAAGAATCAGGACCACACACTAAGCTCCAGTTAAGTTGATTTATACACAAGAATTTAGTCAACTAATGGTCAGTACTATACTGGTGCTGGATAAGAGTTAATTGAATTCAGGAGGAGCAGGACTTGGACCGTTTATGAGAATGTAACAACTCCAGACTGATTCCTCTCTTGACTCTGACCCCAGGCTCTGCTTCTCCTTCACATATACAGTGAATATTTTTTTAATAAAAAAAACAAGCTTAAACTAGTGATTACATTTCTATATCTGTGTAATTATTTTTGAATCCCTACATAAGTTGGTTTGTTTATTGTCTTCTTCTGGGATTTTGGAGGGAATACTGAATCTAGCCCATATGCTTCACGTTCATCAAGTTCCTAATATGATCTGGCCTCAGTAGCTTTCTCAGCATCAGCCAAGGCTGGATATCATTGGTAACAAAGTATTAAACACTATCTCAAATCATTCTATATTCCTGATTACATGCATGTAGAAAAGGGTGGACTTGGATCATGAGGTTATGCTTGGCATCATACAAATTTTGAAACACAGCCGTGCAGATGCCAATGTTGATCTGACAATAACACAGGGATTATTATGAAGGTGCTGATATGTCTTGCCTCAATATAAGCAGAGAGGGTCATGTAGATTTTTTCTCTGTAAGGGGTAACACGATTCAGGAGCAAAGAGTTATGCATGGAGCTATCCCACGCTGCTTCAAACTGGTAAAACGTCCTGCAGAGGAAAAAACAAAATACCTGGTTAATAAAAAGACTATAAACTATTCCAAAACATTA
>NW_015386542.1:678531-714585 GCF_001527695.2 Protobothrops mucrosquamatus
TGAAGGTGCTGATATGTCTTGCCTCAATATAAGCAGAGAGGGTCATGTAGATTTTTTCTCTGTAAGGGGTAACACGATTCAGGAGCAAAGAGTTATGCATGGAGCTATCCCACGCTGCTTCAAACTGGTAAAACGTCCTGCAGAGGAAAAAACAAAATACCTGGTTAATAAAAAGACTATAAACTATTCCAAAACATTAATAATAGTAACAAAACACAAACATGCACAAATGCACGCACGCACACACAGATCTGTCTGAATGATGTAGCCATCCTGGAGTACTCTGGCCCCAAATATAATATCTTGTTTGAAAGGCAAAAGTGAAAGCATCACCAGGAATTCTCAAGGAAGGTCTTGGGGTATATGATTTTTTTTAAAATGGTCTCATATAGATAGAAATGATTTCGGCTACATAGAAATTATGAAAAAGGAGAAGGTGACAGAAAAACGGGGAAAGAGAAAGGCAGCACTTGAAAAGAGAGTTACATAGATATGGGGCATTAAACAATAAACTCAGGATTTATCAGACAGAAATAGCACCCACTGATCCATATTTCTGATCAAATGATTCTAAGCTGTTGTGAGATCTATTGACTCATTCTTATTTAGGAACTGTTTTTATTTATATAGCTGACCATTTCACATAAGGAGACTCTGGGTAGCATATAATAAAACTGATTATTTACATATATTATAACATGAATTAAAATAATCCAATTATTAAAATCAAGATGGGGGTTTAAAATCAGAATGCTATGTATGATGTAGCCACTGTGTGGGTTCCCTACTATTGGGATCCTCAGACTTCATGAAAAAATACACACCATATTTTGAAGGCTTTCTGGAAGGACATAAGGGTTGGGACTAGATTCACTTAAGAGGGAATGATGTTCCACAAAGTGGACCACACAGTCTCTAGGCACCAGAAGACATCCTCAGCATCACTTAGTATGCCAGGAGTAGGGAAGTACATTTGAATATCATCACCTATTGATAGTACCTCAACAATGATGATGAGATGATGGTGACAGATGATCTCACCCAGTGATTTTATGTAAATGTTAAATATGAGTGTGGAGGACACCAAAATCCATGGCACCCACATAGTTGGAGGAGAAGGTGAGACCTCTCATTCCCAATCAACACCAACTAGTATCAGACCCAAATAAGGAAGAGAACCAGCAGAGTATAGTTCTATCCATTTCCAACCCCATGGTTGATGTTATCTGCAGCCACTGAGAGGTCTAGGATAGATGCACTACCCCGTCCCATTTCCACCAGAGATCATCCAAAAATGCAATTTAAGATGCCATCTAAAAGAGAAAGTGGGCAAGAAGCAATACTCTTAGATAGCAATTGAAAAAGATCCTTCCTTGATGTAGAAATAATTGGTCATCTTAAAATATTGCCTAAAGTACTCCAAGGCCACATCTCTTCAGTCAAATATGTTAAAATAAATAATCTTTCATCCATTGGAAGGCGATACTAATTTTTGGCAAGCATAATCAGAAAAAAGAAAGAAAAAGTGAGGATGCTCAGTATTGCCTTCAATTCTACATTGCTAGAAACATTTTCAGTATTACCTTGGCAGAAGTTTGTTACATAATGCTTGCAGCTAATTTACCATGTTTTTGCACATAACAATTTTCAAAATTGTGGATTATTATAACTGTAATCTTTAGTGTGAAAAATATATTCTATAGATATTAATTCAGAGGTTCCCAAATTTTCTTGTGCCATTCATGATAAATGAATTCATGTGACCCATCTGTGAATAAAACTAATGCTTCCAAAAAACAGTGGTTAGATCATTTAAAACCCAAACTTTTAATGAAAAGAGTGAGCTTGCTTAAATTTGGCTTATTATTCCTGTACTCTGGGTGTTATAGCTAAGACACTCACTCTCATTTCTCATTCCGTATTTGAATATCTGCCTATTATAGCAACCTTCATTATACAAGCCATCACATTTGTACATGAAAGTTGGAGACCACTCAGACTGTACTTCAGGCTTTCCTGTCTGTATTACTTGGACAAGCCAACACTTAGCTTATTTAGGCAGTCCATAAGCATAGCACCCTATAGTGCTATGGAATATTATGCCACTTCAGAAATCCGGATTTCCATAAAGGATAAATTCCATGGCATACTAACTGCTCTGGTCATGTTGGAACACCCAAAGGAAGTTGGAATTCTGCTAATTAGAACACATGCCCAATTTTCCATCTATCCCCTTTCGATCACATTTTCACTTATGATGCTCGTTCTCTCGTGAAACATATTCGGTTCAATTTTAATTTTTTTATATATACCAGAGGCTATTTCAGAAATTACTTTCCAAACATAATCAAAATACTGGGACTTTCTCCCTCTCTCCTCTCTCTCTCTCATTTCCATCTGAGCATCCTCAAGTTTTAAAAATATTCTGGCATTCCACTATCACAGCTCAACAACATTCAGTATCAACATAGTCAGAAGCCTCTTTAATAATAAGAGACACCAATCCACCTGTTGGAAGATAATTTATTAACAACAGATCTATTACTAAGAACAACAGTTGACTCTTGGTAAAGAGGATCTGAGTATTGGTTGATGCACAATTACTACCCCATTCTAAACATCAGACATTTTCACAGATCTGAAGCATTTTGCAAAAAACCAAAAGAGCTAAATTCACTGAGACACGAGCAAGTCAAAGACAAATTCCAAAAGGAAGGAAACATATTTAGGACAGGAAGAGTACAAAAGTGAAGAGAAAAGGAGGGAAACTAGTAAGAGATCAAGCAAGGGTATGAGAGAAAAGTGAGACAAAAATACCTAGTGTCATTTCCAAGTGAAATGCTATAAGTGGAAGGCAACCGAAGACAAACACACGTACAGATACACAGAGAAATTAAAATGTCAGAAAGCATTGTTTATAGGTGTCTGAGAAAAGCTACCCAGAGAGGCAGCTACACAGGGATGCATGGAGATTTGAAGACAGCCATAATTAGTTACAATACTGTTCTCTCTTCAATCTCTTAGTAAAAGGACATGTACACAATAGGAAGGCCAGACTGTTGTTTCATGTGTTGAATACTTCCCTTATGTTTTCTAGATAAAAGTCTAATAGTCCTGGTGATTCAATTAGATTGTTTATCTATATTATCTGTAGATTAAAAATCAAGGAAATTTTCATTAACCAGGTTCTTATCAGAATTGTGATTTCCAGTGAGAAGACTGGGCTCCAGCCTCCCCCAACCTGTTGCTTTGAAGACAGGGATTAAAACTCTTTGAATCACTTGGTAGCCTGGAGTTGTAGTCTTAGCATATCTGGAATGCATGAAATTTGGGGAAACTGTGCTACAATGATTTCATGAAGGTGAGATTTACAGGGGAAAAAAACCTTTCAGTCTATAGTACTTCCCTAAAAAAGAAATACAGCTTCTCTTAACAGTACCGAGCAATGATACTGTATTGAGCAGTATTCAGCAAGTTTATTTTATCAAATCAAACTACAGTTATGTCCTAATATCAAGAAGGGACAAGCAAGGTGCTCCATGTAAAAGTGCTATAGTAAGATGAGAAGACATATAGCAATAAAGAAATCCAAATGGCTCTGAATAAGGAAGTCCCAAATTATAAAGAAATATTCATTCTAATAGTTATAAAATAATCCTTTCTAATCTTCAAAAGGTAAAATTCGTGTCAACTTCATCTTCCAGATGACCATCATAGAAGGTCTGATGTAAACTTTGTTGTATAACCCACACAACATAAGAAACCATTAATGGAAACTAGTTCCATCAAGGTGCCTGGAATAGGCATCAGAAACTCAATTCAAATTGGTAGAAAACTGCAGATGAAGGAACAAAAATACTTCTAGGAAATGCTTCTAACGTTAGATGAATTGAGCCATACCTGTCTTGTCTGATTCATCCATGGTTTTTCTAGCCAATTATCTTTAATGGCAATTTGGTACCAAATTTTTAAATCTGAATGATTAATTAGGAGGCACTGCAATAAAATTATAATTCTTACAGCAACCTCATACATTAAGAATATAGTTATAGTAATTGCATACTGACTTGCAATCGGATAATTAAAAAGTGGATATTTTATCCTTATTTTCTATCACTGACATCTCTAAAACAAACACATTCTAAGTCTTAAGTCTAGTTTCCAGAGAGCAAAATAGGTCTAATTCAAATGTTAGAAAACTAAATCAACCAGACAATTTTTCTTTCCATTTTCCACTTTAGCTTTCCTTGTTTGATTTTAAATTCTTCAACAAAAGAAGTCAATCATTATACTCAGGATAGGGAATAGAGAAATGTTTGAAGAATTCCTTAACACTTTACATCACAAATTAGCTCTTTTGAATCTGTTCTCTGACCTGGCGTAGCTTTCCTCCTTAACATGGTGTCTCTCTAATGTATGGGACTGGAGCTAGTGAGACCAGCAGGATCTCTTCAGTATTTAAAGAATTATATTCAGTAATTCCAATCTTCCTAGCATCTTCCTTGAGATGCTTTAATATCTAATCATTGTAACAGTCCACTTCATGCAATCCATTTGATATTTGAATTCATACAGTTGCCCCAGACTGGATTTGAACAGTTTTTGGACCCACATCTGACTGAAAACTGCTCAGGAAGCCTGTTAACACAACACCCCCCCTTGATGGCTCTTTCACATCATCCTGGGGTTTTCCTAATCTCCTCTCTCACCCTCAGTCACACAGAGCACAGCATCTCATGAAGCCTGCATCAGTTCAACTCTTTTTGTGTCACTGCCAAAGCCGGAAGCAGGGGATGGAGGAGTTTCAGTATGGACAGGCCAGGCCAAGCCAGCTTTATTTTTTTTTGGGCAGAGATAGAGGGGAAAAAAGGAAACAGGGAAATCAAATGGAAAAAAAGCTATCTCCCAGCCCCCAGTCCCCAAAGAGAGCATATATGGGTGAGAGAGAAATAAGAAAAACACTGGCCTTTAAAAGAAAAGGAAAGTTACAAAAAGCAACAACCAAGGAACAAAATGGAACAAAAAGAAGCCCAATGATGCAGAAGAAAGAAAAAGAAGAAGAAGCTGGTGTGTTCAGGCAGGTGGAAGTAAGTTCAGCCTGCAGCATTGCTACCTCAGTGCTGATTTGAAAAAGGTGTGTGAGGGGAAATAAAATATATGGGGAAGCTCACAAATAATACCTAGGCATATCCGAATCAAGAAACTGCCTGCAAAAACACAAACAATCACATGGTTAGTTTAAATGGGCAGTGGTGGTGGAGGTGGCAGTAGCATCAGCAGTTTTATCATCCAGGTCTTCCAAAGCCTAAGCACTACAAACAGCTCCTCTCTGTCCCAAGTAGAAGGCAAAGCTCAAGGCCCTCTGATGAACCCATTATAAATTAGTAAATGGAGTAACAATGTGGTACACTGAAATGTCTTAGGTCAGTTTGGGGGCCTTTATTGCAGAGCCTTAAATTCAATCAATTCACTCAAATTCAAATGAAGTCTGTTGTTAGTGCATCACTACCTAATGCAAATTTAAGCTCCCTCAGCATTGTGGAGGTGAAAGATGCAGAGCCTTTGGTATGTTTGCAGAAACTGAGAAGCCCTAAAGTTAGATAGACAAGTCCATGTCTGCTACCATTTTACCACTATTGCACATAGTTGTTAACCAGGAATTTGTATTTACTATACCATCTAGATCAGAAATACCTGCCATTTAGAGAAACTGGAATGTTAAACCATCACAGGTCTAAGTTACAAGGCTGGTTCCTCCAATTCCAAAATGGCGTCCATTTCAGGTTTAGAAGAGAAGATAAATCTTTGTTTAAAGAGCTGCATCTGATAGTGGAAGGATTGGGAATCTCAGTGTCTGTTTGCCTCTCAAAACGACATTTTATTCCACATGTGAGATTGTGGAATTGATTATAAACAGATTGATTATAAACAGATATGTAAGAAAAGTACTATCCTCATTTACAAATTCAGGCCATACTAGGTTTGCTTTTTTGTTTTGCTGTTGCTGACTTGCCTCAAGGAAAAACTGCCCTTCTAGAATTTTAGACAGCCTAATTCAGGTGTGGAATTTGGTCATTGTGTCGTTTCATTCAATCTGATTCATCATCACCTTTAATGTAACAATTCCAATAAATACTGTCATATGGCTCTACAAGGGTTTCTTGCCAACACAAAGGAGGACTTTTACAATGCTTCTCCATATCTATGAACATGAAGCCAATCTGAAGTTCTCTTGCATCATGTTACTCAATGATATTGGGATACAGTGAATAAAGTCTAAAGAGATGGTTGCCTGACTACTGGAAAAATAGCTTGGTGATACATTATAGCTGGGAGCTGAAACAGGTGTCAATGTGGGTGGATGAGCCGGATTCTCAACAAAAAGTTCTTAGTTAAGTACTATCAAGATTTGAAGAAAATTCCTAAAATGTATGCAAATTAAGAAGGATGGGAAATCTGGAAAATGGTTGCTCTAGTGCCACCTTCTGCAACTTGATGCAATCCAGATGGGATCGGATTACAACTCCTACAGCCCCAAGATAAAAATGCTACCTTGGGATGACAACAATTATAGTCTCAGATTGGGAACCCATCAGGTTGGGAAAGGCTGCTCTTGTAGATAGACCCTTTGTTATTCTGATCTTTCAGCCAAATCTAGCCAGCCTTTCTGATAATTTTAAGACACCAGCCATCAATTCTGTTTTCATCCATGCAGGCAGCTAAGAATAATGCTCATATAGGAGAAAGAGACATAAAGAGGAAGAAACAGCAGAAACCTACAGGTATGTGATTCCTAGTCTTTCTTCCTTCTTTGGCAATGCTCAAAGATAGACTTCCTGTGGTTTAAATGCTGTAGTTTAATTTAGTAATTTAAATTTTGGGTTTAATGAAGGCTTCTGCTTTGAACAACATATGACACAGGGCATAGTGGCTAATGTTACAAATAATTAAATCAAATGGTAAATAAATCAATATGCATTAAATCAATCCTGAAACATTTTACTGAAAACAATCACACTCAGGTCTCCTGCCAAGAGCTGCAAAGTTTGAGAAAAACATTAGAAGAAACACCACTTCTAGAATATTGTAGCAGAGAGGCTCTTTTCAACCTGATTTCCTTCACAAGTCATAGAATTGGAATGCTGAATAGGAATTCTGGATTTATATTCCAATACATTTGTAGGGCACCAGGTCAGGGGAGGCTAAGATAGAAAGCTCAGGAACCATTGTATGACCAAGATCGATTGTTTTCATTCTACAACGTAAAATCCATCATACAATTAAGAATACTTCCTAATATTATTTTAATCATTGCTTTTACTGCATGTTGACAAGCCAGGATCCTGTAAAACAGAGGTTTGCTTGTCAAGTATGCTATCAAGATTAGTTTAGGAATAATATCAACCACTAAATAAACCTAGGAACAACAGTTTCCAATAATTATCATTTTTCTAGATAACAGGTAAATTTCCTGTAAGTTTTTTTCTTTTATTTTTGCTTATAGGTTGGCTATTATTGTCACTAAAAAAACTGACATCTGGAAACATCTTTATAGTAATTGTATCTACTTCAACTTAATCAAAAGTAAAGTTCTTGGTTAATATCAGTAAAAGGAACACTGCTGTATTTCATTTGGCTTTATTTTCTTGTTTTGCTTTTCTTAGTCTTGTTATTTTATTGCTAGCTTATTTGGAAGGGAAAATCAAACAGAATATATTTTATATTACCAAACACATGGAATTGATGCTCAAGGATATACAGGATACCAATATCCCTATCAATGTCTTCCTTGATATCTGCCAGACAACCTTAAAAAAAAACTAATTAAATGGGAGGGTGTATGCTGTGTTCAACCAGCTCTAATGTCATCTTTATTTACATCTGTGAGCTCCATTCACATATGTTTTATTGGCATTTGTGGAAAACAGTGATGGAAGATGGGCGTAGTACAGTGTTTGTTGGCATGTGATCATTTGCCCAGAAAAAAAAAGGAACAAAGAAAGCTGGGGTGATAGAGAGGATCTTCTCCATAAAGAAAGGGGAAGAAAGAAAGCTGATTAGTCTTTACAACTTTGCAACTGGCTTCATTCTCCATGAGGCAGCCATCCTCTGTCATAGTCATCCTTAATATGCCTTAACCATTTAAATTGTGTCTCATGGCCCCCAAAGGTTGCTTATTCTCTCTCCTTGAACAATCGTCCTCCAAACTCTGCCCAGGCTGACTGGAAATTATAGTTCTAACATATCTGGACATCAGGTTGGAAAAACCTGGACTGGAATGACTTTAATCAACCTCTTTTTCCTTTTCACATTCCCTCATCAGCTTTGCTCTTTTTCAGAATATACTTACACCTTGTTTTGTTGAGATTTATTTGCGCTGCTCTTGACTCACCATCATTTCCCAACTCACCTACGTATATATTGTTTCCAAAGGTTGTAAAAATTATACATGTTTAAACATTTGAATTGAGATCAATGTTGAGGAATATACTCAGGATTATTTGACCATAATAACTTGGTCTCAACTATAGGAGGTACTGAAAGAGAAACTAATCTTCAGAAAAAGATGAATGAATGAGATATCACATTGTCTCCTGACTTTTATTTTCCTAATAGAATAGCATTACTCACTCATCCATGTCTTTCACCTTAGGAATAATAAATCATCCATTTGTTAATGACACTGTGCTACTCTTTACCATTAACCCCTCATAATAATGCAATACTCAGACCCAAGGAACCAAGAAAGGGCTTCACCCTCCAAATTTTAATTTTCTCAATATCTTTAAAAAAAATGTTTTGCAAAATAGGAAGAATCTCTAACGTATCCCTAGAGCCATTTTTGAAATTTTGGAGAAGGGTTTTTCCATTCAAACTGCAGTGCTAAATCTGGAAACTCTAGTGTTCGCCATTATTTAGATGAAAGAACGTCTATATCACCCAAATGATTTTACCACACATTGTTCCATTGGAGAATGATTGAGCCCTTGCAGAAAGATACATGTGTCAGTGCTTCCCTTTCATAATACTGGTACATGAAAATATTATCAAGCTTTCTTCTGCTAGGCTACGAGATAAAGTACTCTTTACAATATACGGCAAAGAAATGTTTGCTAAAGCAATTGAGCCACAGTCTAGGAGCAAATTTAAACATATTCTGCATGTGGATGTCAGTCCTCCAAGTTCATGTAACTGCTAACCATTTGGGAGGTCCTAGGTTGCTCCTAGTATTTCCAATTATTATTAAATGATATTTCTTAAAACAATATTTTTAAGTGAATAAAATGGACACACGGACAAGTGCTGGGGAAGATGGACCTCAGCCACAGATATGAGAAACTTTCTGCCAGAGAAAATAATACCAGACTAGATAAATAAATGATTTATCTGATACTGATTTACCTGATACTACCGTAGGCAACTTCCTATGTTGCAGTAACTGCAGTAGTCTCTTAAACTGTTATCCATTAAAAAAATACTGGAGGAAAGCCACTAGCCTTTTCTGTGTGCAATTTTGTCATTATGTTCTTTTTTGCTAGCTTTGTCTGATTCTGCTAGAATAAAGAGTTGGGACTTTCAGGAAAAAAGCTTTTCACACAACTGGGCACATACAGTACCAGACATATAGTATCATGACTGACCCAGATTAGCTGAGTATTCTAAGAGACCTACCGATCATCCTGAGAGGGCCGAATGTATCCTGAAGAGAGGATATTCAAAGACAGGATATTGGGGTCAATAAGGGACTCATCTCCTTCTGGGGTGTTCCGGATTCGACCTACAAATAGAGGATAGAGCATACATTTTACCTTCCCTATCCTGCTGCAGGAGCAGGTATATTTCTGAACATCTAGAATATAATCAGGTAGGTTTTTCCAAAATACAAATGGAAGATCTGGAGTGAGGCATACACAGCTCTCTCCCTGCTCTCCATCTCAACATGATAGGAGGCAGAAGGCAGAATGTTGGAAGATTCATATGTGCCGTACTTCCATTGCAGTCATGCTTTATAAAGTCTCCAGCTTGCAATCTGTCCTAGCCATATGCAAGATTTTGAAGAGTCACATAAGGCCTGTAGCTTGCAGACTGCTCAATACAGTATGTCTATAAAGTGAGATTATTCTCTAGGTCTTAAATTCATCACCGCTTATCATGATGAGACTAAAAAGGAATCACACTGTTGGGACATTTTCACACTTTTTACCATACTGAGCTATGCTCCTCTTAGAAGAAAGAGGCTGTGAATCAATCATTTCATTGTAATTTGACAATTTCTCAAACTCTGTCAACATAAACAAATGCACCATCCAATCTTCTATGCAAAGTTCCAGCCTATCCTTCAAACTGTATCAAAAGAGATTTGTTTATTCATTAGACATAGTTCTATTCCAAAATACTTCTATCCTACTGTAATCCAAGAGACTCTTGGGAGCTATAGAGGAGATACAGTGTAAAACATTCAAATATACGTAGGCTTTCTTAACCAAAATGAACAACTTGTCACAAAAAGTAAAGAAAATCACTGAAAGCTCTATTTTGATTCTTGTTACATAGCATCTGTATCCATAAGCTTTTCTAAAAGTTAGTGATGCTGAGTTCAGAAGTACTGTATCGCCTCAACATTGATTGGGATATAGAACAAATATTTTGCTTACCCACAACCAGTTCCCTCACTTCCTTCCAGCGGATGAGGCTCCCTGTTTCATGCACCAAGGTGACTGTAATCCTCCTCTGGATACCCTGATATCCATCACAAGGAAAGATAATAAAGTTAGCACTTATAAGAACTGTGTTAAAAATGCTAAGCAAATATCCCATCCTTCAGAAGCAACCAGATAAAGCAACATTGATGATAAACTTTATTTATGAATTTATGACATTTATATGGCTGCCATATAAACTTAAACACTGCAGTTCTGGGTGGCTCACAAAAAACCATAGAACAAAACAAAGAAAGAAAAGAAACTATCATCTTGAAAATTGTGGGTCTGCCCACCCCACTGATGTGAAGATATCACAAGCCATGCCAGCTATGGCTCCCAGATGGAGCAGATGTGGAAAAAGTTATCTCACAGCCAATCTCCAGACCCAAAGAATTTGCCCAACTCTACAGTGCACACAAAATATTATCCTTAGTGGAAGGACATCAAGTCCCATAAGCCAGGGTAGGCAAAAGTAAATAGTTGGGCCAGAGGAAATATACATTAATATTTTTGTTGAACAAAACTATAGAAAATAATTTTTGTTGAAAAATATAGTTCAAAAATGGTACGGTTGGGGGGGGGGTTAAGATAAGAATGTCTTATTGAAAGCTTTATATGCAGACTGCAGGACACACAATATGAAATTGAGAAGAGCAAGAGGTGGTCTTCTAAATATCGCTAAACTACATCTCCCAGCATATGTGAATATTGGAGCTTCGGGGAGTTATAGTTCAGAAAATCTCAAAGACCACATGCAGCACACCCATGACTACAGGATCTAGAAAGCAAATTTCAAAGATTTTCTGGACTGAAACAGAAAAAGTGCTCTTTGAACTGAAGCTACATTTAGAATTAGGCCCGGCTGTGGGGGTGGAGAGGGAAACTGGGTTGCACAAGCAGTTGACTGGCACACATGAGTGCAGTTCAACTTGCGCGAGCAGTGGGCCAGCGCGCACGTGTACAATTGCCCGCTGGCCCACCACTTGTGCAAGTCGAGCTGTGCACGCTCTGGCCAGCTACTCGCATGGCCCAATTCAAAACAGGCCACAGCCCAGTAGTGGGTCACAGAGCAAAGGTTGTAAACCCCTGTATTATTAGAAGGAAGTTTTCTCAACAAGCTTTTGTAAATTTTATTATATAGTGGACAGGAATTCCCCCCCAATATATATATATAGCTATAAACATTTATATAGCTTGCTGTCTTGTACTAAACTCAGCTCACAACCAATACGTAATAAAGCAATGAATTCTCAACAGAATTAGGAGTATATTTTAAAAAAAACAGTTTTGAAAATGTATTATATATTTAGAGGAAGGGAAAAGAGATACAAATAATTAATTCTTTTTCATTCAATTTGTAACTTTATGGGAAATGAATAATGGATAGATTATCGATAAAGCAACATAATTATTAGAAAATACTGAAATGATCTCATATATTTCTAAAAGATTACCAGAGAAAAAGGTAGAAAAGAGAAAATCAAATCCTAAATAAAAATTGGCATTTGTATTTCTTTTTTTTAATGATTTTCCTTTTTTGTAAAATAATGAATAACACTTTTATCAGGTAATTTTAAGGGACTGAGTTCCTGTATTAAATGGATAATGGACTTTTGCAATACAAATAAAGAGAGAAAAAGCCAGCAGATATTTTATATTTCTGCTGTACAAAGAACACAAAGGGATAAAATTATTAGGTGGGTCTCCTGAAAATTGACTACAACTTTGCCACTTTGTGTTGAAGAAAAAGGGTAGTTTATTTTTTTTAAATAAATCTGTCCCTTTATGTTTCCAGAATGTATATTTATAAGGATATTCTTTTGTTTTAAAGTAGATTGCTAAATTATGGTCCTAATGAAAACAAAAAATGTATTTCCAAAAATAATAGATTATAGAATCCAAAAAGATTATAGGTAATTAGTGAACACTATCCTGTTTTCCCATTCAGGTGGGACAGATGAAGGATTATTCAATGAAGCAGGGAATGCACCAAAAATGTTTTTAAATGATCTGAGTCCCATATTCTTCAAAGACGCCCATTCGCCAAAAATTGTATTTAGCAATTCATTTTCTAGAATTAAACGGTATTATTGTTACCTTATGCTTAGAAAGAGAAAACAGAAATCACTTGAAATTTGATTGTCCAACCTTTGTATTTAAATGTTTGGTATGGTATGTCACATCCCTAGAGACTGATCAATAGGGATTGGTAAGAAGAATACAGGAAATACCTGATGCAGTAGGAAAGTCCCATGACAAGGCATTCCTCCACGATGATCCACAACGGCTGGGATATAGCTAGAAAAGATAATTTCATTGAGACTGAATAGACAGCATCTTCTCCAACCTTGTGCTTTTAAGATTATATTTGGAGCTGGTGTTCCCTAGCATTACACCCCAATCAGATATCCATATCCACACAGGCTAGAGCAATGTGCTCAATCTTGGCAACCTTTAGAGGTATGGACTAACTGGGGAAGTCTAGGAGTTCACACTTCTTAAAGTAGCCAAGATTGAGAAACACTGGCTTA
The DNA here is from genome assembly GCF_001527695.2 of Protobothrops mucrosquamatus. NCBI lineage: Eukaryota > Metazoa > Chordata > Lepidosauria > Squamata > Viperidae > Protobothrops > Protobothrops mucrosquamatus. The sequence continues at coordinate 691,766 of NW_015386542.1, forward strand.
GAATGATGAAAATTGTACAATAGTAAAGCTTTACAAAATACATGTTTGTTTTTTTATTAAACCCCATCTATGTTGCACAGATTAAGCAAGCATACACGAGTATTAATTTGTTCACATTGACTGGAGTTTATTTTTACAACTTCATATGTTACAATTCTTTCTGTATGACTTTAAATATAGGTGCTTTGCACTGCTGTATCCTTTGATATTAAGATATAAGATATTTCATAGTTTTATGTTCTGCTTTGTGACAAGAATTGTTCAGCTATGGCTTAAGACACAGTGGGAAAGTACACAGTGTGAGAATTCAATCTAATTAAAAAAAATCTTCATAGCCTCCAAGATGTATAAAAGAAAAGTGGTTTGTTACCATAGAAACCAATTCTGAGAAAATAATAAACAAAGTGACATAAGGAGACCAGGTTCATTTATTCATGATTAAAGAGCATTTATATGATCTTTTCCCATCAATTTCACATATATGTTCCTTGTTTCAAATTCTTTGTACATTAATTTGCACATGAATGACTTGTTTTTATTTGCAAGTACACATTCATATAATGAGATAAAAGATTTAATCTATCTCAGAGGTTCTCTAATCATTCTTTAGAAAAATTTAGCAAAATGCAATACTAGAAAATTCTGCATCAGGTCATTAATAGTCATGTAGAAAAAGGAAAGCTTGAAGCCCCAACCTCTAAGATTTTTATAGTACTATAATTGGAAACTATACATTTATAGTAATGTATCTGCTTGCATCACTGTTAATGGCCCAGGAGCCCTGCCCTTCATCTGTTCTAGGTCAATTCACTATTTCTGATGATAATACCTTGTACTATACATCATCATTTTTTCAATTTCATTAGATTTTTCCAACTCTCTTAATTTGCTTTGTGGACAATTGGAATTAGGATGAGAATATGTTTTCCATTCAGAGTCTCATAGGTTCATTATCTGCATCTGTATAGTAGGAAGTGTTTACTTATTCCTGTCTGAAACAATGTCGGAAAGTCACCATATACAATATTGAGATAGAGTCAGTGGTCTAACTCAATATAACAATATAACAAAGCAGATGCATTGAACCAATCCAATTTAGATTTCAATAAAATTGAATCTGTCCTATAAACACTTATATTGCATTTCACTTTAAAGTTTGGCAACTATTTTTTCCGGCAAATGTACTAAAACAGAATGAAAATATTTCAGCTGTGTAATTCACTTGGTAATTGTGGCTTCTAAATTAGTTAGCAAAATGTAATTGTTCATAAGCAAATAAAGTGACTTACTCGCCATTAGCTTCCAGCTCACAGATCTCAAAGAAGACCATGAGATCATACTTGCATTGACATGGGCCAATGCTGGGTCTTGTCATGGCACTCAGTTTTGTTGCAGGCACTGAAAAAATTATAACAAAATAGAATAACTGGCCAAGTATAAAGGTTGAGAAACTCTATTATCTCATACTGGAGCTAGGTTTCTGCAGCATGCCTAAAGAGCTAAATTGAAAGATAAATGGCTGGTACTAGAAGGCCTTTGGACATAAATGTACAAAAGCAAGACAGATGGGGCTGTGAGTCCATGAACAATTTCTCACAAGAACCAGATATAAAAAATTCATATGAGAGATACCAAGCAATATACAAGGCACACAAGGGAAAACATGTTACATCCAATGCCATTAAGAGCATTTAACAAGGATAATAATATTAATAATAACAACAGAATAAGGATCATGAATTGTGGTTCTTACTTGATGTGATTAAATAAGCAGTTATTGAGCACTTGAAGCAACTTTTCTATAATGGGTGCCTAAAAATTATTCCAATTATTCTGCAAACATTGAGATACCCCAAGGAGATCAGCTACACTCTAGAAATCAGAATTGTTCAAATAGGAGAAACCTGATTATTCTATATTCCTCACCAATGACATAATTTTATTTATTCAGTTGATATCCTGTCTTTCCAGCCAGGCAAGTGTTCAATTCAAGGGAGAAGAAGTTAGTTAAAAGCTGAAAATTGGTTTATACTGAAGTTTTACCATTTACAGACCAGGGGTCCCCAATCCCCAGGCCGCGGCCCACTACTGGGCTGTGGCCCATCTGCAACTGGGCTGCACAATGCTGGGGCACATGCGCACATACAGCTCAACTTGTGCAAGTTGAATTATGCATGCATGCCAGCCCACAGGTTGCAGAAGTTGAGCTGCATATGCACATGCCAACCCACCACTCACATGGCACAGCTCCCCTCTCCCCGCCCCAGGCTGCTGTTACATCTATTCCTTATGAAAATCTGGGTAGGATGTGTGTTATTTCAATTTACCATCAATTGAAGTCAACACAATACTAACTGTTACAAAGATTTGGGATAGCTTTTCAAAATAACAGTTATTAATCACTAATATATTTTTTTCTAAATGTCTAAAAATTCTTAAATTTTCATTAATGCTCATGTTAAATAAATAATACTTTCTCTCTTACCTGGTTTTGATAATGGCATGACCCGAGGAAAATGGCGGCGAGATGGTCTTAGGGGGCTATAAAAAAGGCATAACTAATTAAAACGAATACTATAAAAATAAACTGTAATCAGTCAGGGCAGAAACATTGGGTAGGTCTTACCAACTTTCAAAAAAAGAATTTGTGCTTGGTCAAATACTGGAAACTGAACATACAGTATAAAACAGTATCACAATTTTTATCTGTGTAAGAATTTGAAATAACAAAGATTCATTGTTTATATCTGATAATTGATTCCTCTTGCTCAATTGACTAACCAAGTTGGTTTACCTAAATGTAATACAATTGTGTTGTGTCTCTTTATATGATTCCCTAAACATACTAAGACATGTTTTATTTGTTTTATAATGGCACAGACTGCACTGTAGCTGCATTGCAAAAGTTAAACTGTTGCTGAAAATCAGGCAAACATCTCAGTGCTTTGTAGGGCAAGTTCCACTTCTTATAAAGAAACAGATAAACCAAAGGTAATGAAAGATCATGGATGATAATTTACCTGAGTACATCCTTGCAGAGAGGGGGGAAAGGATACTGCTGATAGTGGCCAAATACCTCAAAGACAATTGGTTGGCTTTTAATGTATTCAATAAAGGATTTGGTGACCTCAACTGCAATCTGTAAGACAGAAAAGGATAAAAATGCTTATTTTACGTAACAAGATATTCAACTTAAAATGGCCAAATTATTCAGCTGAGTAAAACTTGCTGGAAGTTCTAAAACTTTCATTCACTGAAACTAAAAAAAAAAAAGCAGAACTTAAAACTTCAGTGTTAATATATGTCATTATCTTCATTAATTTTCTGCATTCTAGGCTTTTATTCCTTCATCAATGGACTTTCCAGAAATGAAATCAACAAAGCAAGGCATAAAATATCATTAATTATGTCAAGGACAAAACTGTACACAATAAATTAAATTCTCCTCTTTCATGGTCATTTAGAAACAAAATACTGTCTTAAAACTAGCAATATAAACCTCTAGTACTATAAAATACATAGAAATAACTAAAACCAGTATTGGCCAGTAAGCAGAAAGCTGGATTTAATTTCCTGCCAATCTTTAAAAGACTTACACAACTTTAAAGGAGAAGTAATGCAAAATATGCAAAATTAACAACATGAAGCAGAAAATTACACTAACATTCTGAACATGATAAAAGCCAAGAGGTGGGCCTCGGCCAGTGTTCTTCAAGGGTTCGGTAGAGAAGGCTTCATCATGGCGGTGAATAAAACTGTGAAAAAAAGAGCTTTTATTACTATGCTTGAACACATTCATTTCAAAACCATATATATATACATGGGGTGTGTATATGCACCTGTGTGCATTCGTTCATTCAAATTGTAAATACAAGTTCAACTGCAGTCTGTTGGTCATCACTATATAGTGAGCTCTGTTAGAAGTTTTCAGTTCAGAAACTGAAAAATCAGAAGTACAAGAATACGTGGAAAGATTAGGAAGATAATACTTTCCCCTCTCATTTTGTAGGGTTCTTCTGTATTTCCACATTCTCTCATAAGGGTAATTGATATCTTTAGGCTATTAAGCTTTGTTCCTCCATTTATTCTCAGTGAGAACCTTTTAAATGCACTTATATTCTAGCCTCCATGTTAAAATCATTTTGATAAATTCTCTCAGATTCTCTCCAGGATCTCCATGTGAAAAGAGTGGATCAATGACAAAGAGTGATCACAGTCTTCTAAATTTATCTAAACTGCATAAATAGCAAATGGTGGAATGGGAAGTATATCTCACTTAAATTGGCAGAAGATGTCCGCATATTCTGCTGAGATGCTGGAGGCCTGCAGAACAGTAACTCTGAATGTGAAAATGCTGCCCAATTTCAAGTGCTCCAGAGCTGCCTCAAAAGGTCCATCAACTGTGGATTTCTCTGAAGTATCCAGGAGAATATCTTCTGGAGTGGCTAAGAAAACATAATAGCAACTATAAACACTTTCTTCTCAAATATAAAGTTTCATATTTTATTTGTCCATGTTTCATATTTGTTCTGACATGTACAACAAAGTAAGAAGAAAATCAGTTATCCATATTTGAGGAAAAGCTTCATCAAAGGAAGTTATAACAATCAGTTTGCCATTTTATACCAGAAATCCTGGGAATGACACAGTATAGGTAATAATAAGTCTATAAACCACACATCAGAAAGCAATTAATTGTGGCTGAAGTTATAAAGCACTTTGCAGTAATCTAAATATAAGACAATGCCTATTTTGTGGAAGCTTAAACTTTCCCCCTCATCTTAATTTAGCAGTATTCCCATTTAATGCATTTTCACATGTGTCAAATGTTTAATATTTTAAACTACTTACATTTTGTGCAGTATGTAAACCTATTTCATTTCTCAGCCTACTCTTTTGACTGCATCAGCACCATACAAATATATCTGATAATGTAGCATTTTATGTTTTCTATATAAGGAGGTCCAATGTGATTTTATTGCTGTGTACAAGTTTCCTCCCCCTCCCCAAACAGGAAGGTTTTTTTACCTGCACAAGTGTTGTTGTTGACTTCGTCTGCAGATGGCCCTATATCAGTAATTTGTCCCTGTCCTTCTACTATGCGCAGCTCCTCTTGTGATGTTCCAGAGCGAGACATTCCCACTGCAGGACAGGATTCAGATTGGAACTAAAAAGAAAAGCATGGATATTATTGTATCTGGCAATAAAACAGTTTGTCTCTTCTTTTTAAACAATTGCATCACAACAATATATGGCAAATCTCAAAAAGAAAACAGGCAGAAGCTAATAAAGAAAAGAAGGATATGCAAAGACTGTTGCAGTTACATTTGTTATTAATTTCATTAATATCCCATTTTCTTCTTTAAAGAGTTCGCGGTGGTCAACATGAGTCAATAAAAATGCCGTATGCTTTTGAATAGTATCCATAAAATGAAATGTAAACTCATCCCTCCAATACCAGACCAATGAAATCTAGAACCTGAAAGTTGTTAATGTCTGTTTTCGATTAACCTAGAGACAGGAAGAATCTCTGCTTAGGTTTTTATCTCCATACGTGTAAAGAAATGTAAACACAGAGCTGTTGGTGAGGAAGTTTTATCAGTACATATTCCAGACATCTGGCAACAGTACTAGGTTGTGACATATCCCATCTTTCAAAAGTCCTGTGTGTTTGAATTATTTAAAAACTATATAAGAAACCTGTGAAAAATTGATTAGGTATGAGACAAATATCTTCATGGAATCAACCCCACTGAAATAATTCTCATAAGAGTCCTGGTTTTTGCAGCATACCTTCTCAAAGTGCTGATCATCAAAGGAAATTTTAGCTGTTCCTGACTGCCGCACTCCTGAGCCGTAATCTGGTGCTTCTTCATCAGCTGGAAGCAAGAGAGTATAGTAAGTAAATGAAAGTTTATTTATTCAATTTGTATAGCTGCCCATTTTAAAGCAGGGTCTACGTGCAGTGAGCAATAATCAAAGTTCACATTTTCCAATAAGCTGGAAGCCACAGAAGTTCCCTAGAAAATTTTATTTTATTTTCAAATACCTCAGAAGGAGGCCAGATCAACTCATAGTTATTATTCAAAGAAGTGATAAAAACATTGACTGATATTTGATGAGGCAAATATAAAAAAATGGTTCTGGTTAATTAATTATCTAGATCAAATTTGGCAACTTTAAGATGTGTGGATTTTATCTCCCAGAATTTTCCAATCAGCATGCAGCTTGAATCATCCAAATATCCTTATTAGGCTTCAAGAACCATGGAATTGTGCATTTCTCCATAATAGGTTTAAAATATAAATGTTTGATTAAGATACTTAAAATATAAGGAGAATCCCTCAATCAACCATCAGGGAAAGGCCATTTGGGAGAGGGCCATTCATCCAGCACCTTCATTGTGTTTGAATTTCTAGGGTCAATTAGGTATGTGGCTGAACAGTCAACCAAATGGTTGAGGAGTTCCCTAAATATCAACTGATGACATGGGATAAAACTATACTTGTTGTTTAAGTTTTGGAATCCTATCCTGACCTCTTCCATAAGAAATGGAGGTTAATTCCTCAGCATCAATATAATGAGGGGGGGGGGGAATCTACCATCAGCCCAGTAAAATAACACACTAATGTAAGCAATTCATATTTTATGGAAAATGTAGGGCACTCTACTCTGCCTCGTTTCTTTAGAGGACTACCTGGATGTCAGAATTGACAGGTTTTTTTCCCTGTTTCATACAACATAGCTGAGCAGAAGAAAGTAATTTTTTCTCCCAATATACTCCCTGTATTTATATTAGTGTTAAAATTGCCCATGAGGATTACCAGATGTCTGGCAGAAAGAGGACATTCCTCATTTTTGTCTTCATGTCCTCCATCCAGCAGGCAGAATTAAATGAAATATTGCCCAACTTTTTTAAAAATAATTTTATTAATATTACAGTTGAAAAAGTCAAAACTAATACAAACTACAAAATATACTGTATATATAAAAATATAGAAAGTGCAGGAAAAAAAAGAAAAATAGAGGAGAAAGGGGGGAAAAGAATGAGGAGGTAACTTTCCCCTTCATCACAGCTACAAGCAATTTTAGTAAAATATCACCATCTCTTGATACAACAAATACACCCTTCTTTTCTTTACTCATCTCATAACTTTTATCAAAATATTAAGGCCTTGTAATTCATTCTTTGTCAATCAAAGTCCATTAAAAGCTATCCGAAATAACTACAAAACTGTTGGGAAGCATCCAGTCTGGTAGGAAGAAGGGATGAGTGCAAAGCTAATCTAGAGTCACTGGGCAACCGTAAAAGGGCCAGAATCACTCCTCCCTGAACACCTTGGCTCCTTCTCTAACTGTTCCCAAGGGAGAGATGCCAGACTGGGAATATTCCTATATTACAGTCAGAACATAATAAATAGTTAGCTCGTACTCTGTACATGCAGGTCTGGTTGTTTACGCCTGACAATAACTATTTTAACCTTGATCAAATAAACTGTATCCAGTTATAATGTCCACCACCATTTAAAAAAGGCACCTAGCTTGCGATAAATCCTCATCAACAGCTTCATATATTGTTTGGCCTTTTAAGTATCTAACAATCTCTTCTTGATCAGGTTTTCTCCCAGCAGTGCAACACTTCCATAAGTGCTAATTACAAGTTAACATGCTCCACTCTGTGATCTTAATTAATTAATCTCTCATCCCCTTGTGCTGCTGACTGAAATTGACAAGAACTTAATCAGTTACACACTGAAGGATTTGCCTGGCAATTGGTTCCAGCATAGTTTCTGCAATTGAAAAACCGGTCTTTTTGATGTTGGAAAAAGTAATTTCAAATACACAGTGCTTATTCTTGTAAAAAAAAAAGAAAAAAAAAAGGTGCCGGAACTCACACGTCATACAACCCGCCTTGCCTACCCTACAAGGTTCCATCCAAAAAAGGTGCCGGAACTCCGTTCTGGGCGTTCTATGAGAAAAAAAGCCCTGCAAATACATATAGACCTAAGTACCTTTCTTTTTGGGCACTTTTTCATTGAAATTTTTGTCAGGATGCCAAGAAAGTCAAACCAAGTTTCCCCTTTTCCTACTATTTGCCCTCCTTTCTAAACGTCCTGTTTTCCTTTGCCTGTTCAGATATCTGTTACTCCTACCTACATTGCTTCAATGTTGCCTGAGGTTAGTATGTTCATACATTACAATGGCTCCTTAATTGACTTGAGTAAATATGTTCTTATAAATCAGTTGAAACACTTTAACTTTTGCTCTCCAGGATTCCTAGCAATAAATGCCTTGTTAAAGCATTCCCCCTTATGATGCGCCATAGTTTTCATTTTAACAGTTTAAAAAAGGCTACTCTTTTGAATAAAAGATGGGATATAAATCAAATATACAAGAGGATATTTCCCCACAGATATTATTTTTAAAAAGGTTGCTCACCAGAAGAAGGGCCAGCAGCTCCTTCATTATGTTTACCCACCTCTTACCTGAAATGGCCTGAACTGCTACCCGTAGGAATCCTTTAACTTCCCCCTTCTCGCTGACAATGGCAACACGATGGACCAGAGGTACAGGGTATAGCAAGTTGCTGAGATACACAAATGCTCTGGAAGGAAAAGTAACATAGGACAGCGGTCACTGCGTCCCACGTATGAACTTCTCCAAACATACTCCATAGCCGATGGTAGCTGGGACCACAGTTCACCGCTCACATCACAATATGGTGCTGCAAAGCAAAACTAAAGAAAAGCAGCCATGGCCAGCCGGACAGAGAGGGGGGTTCAGCGTGCTTAAAACAGAGCTCCTGTACTGAGCATGAAGCGAAAATGTAGTGAGTTAGTGAGCGCTAGCATAGCGTACCTCTGGTTCTGTCATCTCTTATGACCGAAGGGAAGGGAAAGGGATGGTGCTGATGCAAGAAGGAAACTAGAACAAGGACCTGTGGCCGGAGAGACTAGGCAACTAGTACCCTGGGTGCTGTAATTCGTCCAAGGTCCTGCTGCTGAATAACAATGGGTTCAAGGGGCAGAAAACAGAAAAGATAGATGGGAATTAGACTGGAGAAACTAAAAACAGAAAGAATTAGGGGGGGGGAGTAAGGAGACTAGGATGAAGAGGAAGTCCCTTCTAAAGAGGAATATTTTTGAGAATTTTGAGAGACATAATACATTCAATTTCAAGCCTGTTTCCAATGATTTGTTATCGTGTCAAGCTGACAGAATTAATTAGCTAACCAATGGGGGAAGAAGCATTCTTAAAAAGAAAATTATATGTTCTAGCTAGATTCATGCAACTCATTGATGGGTAGAGAATGGAGGGATTCCTTGTAATATACTCAGGAGTAAAATTACTAAATGCAAGATATCTATCATGGGAAGCTTAGATGACATTCCCACATAGAGCTAGGTAAGATCTTCATTGCCTTTTTAAACACCAGATCAACAACAGCAGATTCTGCCCAAATGTAGCTGATTTCAGTGTCACCTGTGAGTAACAGTAACACTATTTATCCCAGACTCCATATTCTTGTTGTAATAAGAATATGTTGGTGAATGTACATATTATTTGTTTTTTGGGATATATTTCCTTGATGACTTTCATATGGAAACATATATTGATGGATCCCATTTTTAATCCTTTCCATTGGTTTGATATTATATACTAAAGTGGAAGGTCCATGCAGGATAATTATACTACTATTATACTTCAGCAACCCATTATATATTAGAAGCATTATCCCTTATGGAACAAATAGCCATCAATAGAATTCTATCAGAGCCACTTCTATATCAAATTGCATACTGTACCAAGTTAGGACAAGACACTTGGCAGCAGATTACAATATGCCAGTAAGCCAGAAAAGCTAGACTTCAGAAATTATGAAAATTTAAATGTGTACGTATTCATGTGCCATCTATAAATATTGCTAAGGATGGGACATGAAAAAGCAATCAGATATACGTTACAATCAAAATAGGTTTTTATACTAAAGTTATAGGACAATATTTCACATATGAAAATGCCCCAATACCTCTGCTTAAAATTCATTATTTTGAAATAGAAAAACTATTCATTAGGTCCAGATTGAACTGTTCAGCTATTTTCACTCAGTATCATACTATCATACAAAGAAACAAAAGCAAGCATTTGTCATACTGATGGATTTTTTATTTAACACTTTCTGTCCCAGATTTTTATCTTAATATGTTAAAATCTCCATGTTCAGTTTTGTCACATTCTCAGTGATGGATATAGTTATGGAAATCAGGGAGTACAAATGCATATAGTTGATTAATAAGGAATAAAAATGGGAATTTAAGATTCTATAAGATAGCCAACAAGCATTATATAGAAATAAGATATGTTGATTGTATCCTGTCCTGGACAGGATTATTGAACTGGGATCATTTAAATCAATTATATCAACCCAAGTTCCTTTAATATTATTTTTGTTATTCTAACTATTCCCTTCCTAGAAATTAATAGGAAGCAATTCATTAAAACCTGGCAGCTGCAACAATATTAAAATGGGCAATAAATTTTACTGTATGAGATGAAACATTTCTTAACAAACTTCATGAGAATCTTCTCTGTGGTATATGGCAGGCATTCTAGAATTATTATGGGCCAATATAAAATATTCTATAGATTTTGTTTCCTACCTGATAGTAAAATTATGCTTTAGCACTAATAGTTATCCTGTTCTCCTGGCACAATAGTGAACGGAGTGGCTAAGTTATTCATATGTGTCTAATACATATCAAGCTAAGTTTAACATATAAACTATTTTGCTCAGCATGTTTTGATTGTTTACACATGAGGTGATGATTTTCTCTAGATTTGTAAAAATATAATTTTTCAGACTCAATGCATGTCAATGAGTCCTGAAACCATGATTTTCCCTTCCTATTTGTCCAGGTGACTCCTTACTATTTTGAAAAGGTTCCATTCAAATGTTTAATTTGATATTAAAATTAAAAAAATTTAACCAACAAAAGCTGATGGTTGGAAGGACAAATAGCATAGTGTCTGTTTTCACGAGAGAAAAAAACATTATTATAGATCACAAAGAATTATCAACCCATCCAGTCATTCTGCAGCATTATCTCAAACTTTATATTGGATCTATTCTGATATTTGATGGTTTGATACTGGATAGATCATCCATTGCATTACCATTGTGAAGCAGGCCAGAAATAATTAAACCAATAATTAAGCATTTCAAGGCTGAAATTGCTCTTCCATACAGTTGTTCAAAGGGAAGGAAAGAAAATAAGGAGATGGAGAGGTTGAGGGGAGGAATCAGCAAGAAGAGGAAAGAAGGAAAGAAGAAGAAAAAGGTGGTAGAAGAGAGCTGAATAAAGGAAGGCAGAAAAGAGAGGCTGTGTGTCATTAAAGGAACAGAGTCGCTAACCACAAGATTGGTGAGGTGCAAAGATGGCATGCTCAGACCAAAGAAAAGCCTTTCAAAAGAAGACAAAAGTGAAATAACCATCCCCCCAATTTTGCTTAAGCTTTGGAGATAGAGCCAGCAGCTAAAAATAAATAAATAAGGAAAAAATAAATAGAAATCAAAGACAAAGATCCAATCAAAGCACACTTCACGAGAAATGTGAACGGCACAGCTGCTGCATGGGAGGAGTCAATTTTGACTGACTCAAAAGACCCCCAAGAACAGTTCACAGGATTGGGGGAAGAGGGTATTCCCTCATTGAACTATTTGGTAGTTTGGCCTGTTTGTTGATTTAAAATCTCAAATCCCCCAAGAGGAGAAAAAAAAAGGGAAGAAGCCAGCTCTTTCGGTCTGAGACTGCAGGACTCTTCCCCCCTTATCCCTCTCTGCCTTTTGGTTCCCTCGACTTGCTCCCATTTTCCTAAACGCTACTTAACAGAGAGAAAACTAGAAGTCAGGATTTCCAGCCTGAACTAGGATGGCCCAGATGCAAGACTTCTGAACTCTCAAAGATTGTTGCAGCTATAACAAGCCACGATGATATAAAAAAAATGACAATTATCTAATGACTTCATGATGTCTCGCATAAGTGCAAAAGTCATACCATTTGTTTGATGATGTCATGATGCACGTGTTTGTCTGTCCATGCCTATATTGATAATAGTTACACAGAAAAAGGGGTTTTTGGTGGCTGAAATTTCGTCTGCTACCCAGTCATTACAAGCACAGCAGCTCTATACTTTTTCAGATTTAATCACTTGCTCTAAATACCAAAGAAAGAACCTTACACAGGTAGTCCTTGACTTATGAACATAATTGAGTCCAACATTTCTGTTGCTAAGCGAAATATTTGTTGTGAGTTTTGCCCCATTTTACGACTTTTCTTGCCACAGTTGTTAGGTGAACCACTGCAATCGTTAGGTTAGTAACACGGTTGTTAAGTGAATCTGGCTTTCCCACTGACTTTGATTGTCAGAAGGTTGCAAAGGGTGATCACATGACTTCGGGACACTGCAACCGTCATAAATATGAACCAGTTGCCAAGTGTCTGGATTTTGATCACGTGATTGTGGGGATGCTGCAATGATCGTAAGTGTGAAAAATGGTCATGTCACTTTTTTCAATGCCATTGTAACTTTGGTCACTAAACAAATGCTTATATGTCGAGGACTATCTGGGTTAATCCAAGGTTCCCAATGAGTTTAATATCAACTAAGTCATCTTTCTACAAGCTTATTCCAATAGCCCTGTGAAGGACAGTGTTTGGCTGTTGTCTAATGAGACAAAAATAATTTGGGCTGTGCAAATTGATAAAGATATTGCAAAAACACAGCCAATATTTTGCCAGACAATGAGGCTGGGTCCACATATTATATTTCACCATGATTTGTTTTATTCATGGTTCTTGAATAAGCTGCAATGGTTTAAGTAAAACTAAATAAAGCACATTATAGCTTGGCCCAATCCTGTTGATTGATTTCTAGGATTATACTTCCTCAGATGATCAGATTATGCATTAGTTACTAAAATAGGACAATTTTTCTGTTTTTCCAAGCAAAGATGAGGATGCCATGGGTCCACAGCTGGGATATAGAGAGATAAATGATGATACATGTATTATGACATCACCACACAAATGATGTAGCTTGCAAATCTGCATTAGCCATTATTACATAATTGTGACATTTAGATTATGATGTTACAATCATGTGCCACTATTCTGTCATCATTGAGGCTTGTTATAGTTATACAGAATGATATATTGGGGCATTTATAGTAACCAAAGTCAGTTTTATTGTCCTAAAGCAGCAAGGACAAAGTTTTCAGTATAGATATATGAAAACAGTAACTGACCCAGTTTGTTTTCTAAATATAAGTGTTTCTGGTAACTGCAATGTGGCAGGAATTCTCCTTTAGCATTCTAAGTTTCGAAATCCCAGATATTCTTTAACCATGTTCTGCTCAGTAGTCCTTTATTTCACAGTTATCTGTTAGTACTGTCCCATATCAATGGATAACTATATTAAATCTATGATTCTAATTTTCTGTGAATATCCTGCCATATATAAATTAATATACATTTTAAACTATTGACCCACTTAATTAAGAAAAAAACAAAGAATCTTCTCTCAGTGCTAGTTCTTAGGAAATTATGCTCAATTTTGAGTCTGTGAGAATACAACTGTGGCTTCCGTAGGATATGGCAATCTAATGCACATACACAGACACCCTTCAGAAATGTACGATTGCCAAAGTGCTCATGCTGCCAGCAGCTTATATCACACCCATTTACAGATGCTTTGCCTTTTGTCATGTGTTATTTCAGTCTGTAGTTGGTCTTCCTTTTAACTACTCATCCCCTTGGGGAGGGGTGGGGGAGGGGTTTTTCCTCTGAAATGTCTTTTGCCCCCCCCCCCCCGGTCCCTGTGTGTTTGAGATGGGAAAGCAGGTCTCTTATGCGAAAGAGCTAGTTCCTTCCCAGCATGCTCTCCTAAGACCTCACCAACCTTCCTACTAAACTGAACAGGGGGGAGCGGTCGTAAAATGGATCCTGGCCATCATACAGCGGGTACTCCGGAAAGATGTCTTCCTCCAGGTCCTCCTCCTCCTCCTCCTCCTTCCCCACGTGCTGCTCGTCAGCAGGCTCGGTGATGTCGGAGTCAGGGTTCGAGAAGGTGGGGGAGGGGGTGAGATCAGCCATGCGCTCGCTCATGCATGTGTTGAAAATAGGAGAGCTGTTGCAGCCAGAGATATCTGAACTAAGGTTAGTACAACAAGATAGGAGACATGTTAACACCAGCTATTCTAACATATGCACGTGTGTACACAGACAGAGAGAGAGAAAGAGAGAAAGACAGAGAGAGAGAGACAGAAACAGAGAGAGACTAGGCTTGCTTTGCCCCTTCTTTAAAATCAAGCAGCAGAATTAATAAGGAAGGACATTAAAGAAAAACTTCCCAGATCAAACACATCTAGCAAAAGAGCCACAAATGCCATCAGCTGAAAATTGTGAAGATTTGATGTCTGGGATGAAAACTTTCCTGGTGTCCATTTCATCAAATTGAGATTTTGATAAGGGAAAGATGTCCATTATGAACCCTCCCAAATGAATGGATTATTTCTTTAACACATCTTTGATTTGTTAAAATTCTACAGTTAAACCCTTTCTACCTGGACTCCAACCAACTCTCAACTGATGGTACGCCATTTTTTCTCTACTAGTTGCATGTGAAGCACATGAGAACACACAATATATACTAGGCAGTATATAGGCAGATATCACACTCCATACATCAAGCACACACACCTACACAAAGGTACAAAATCCTATAAAAGAGTTTCAGAGCTACCCTTCAATGTTTTTGTTTGATTTTGGTTGGTTTTGGTTGCTACAGTTGTCATCTAGAAGCATTATACTCTAAGAGGATCTACATGGTAATAAGGTAATGAACTGGTGTCATGTTCCCATCACATCTAATTGTGATGGTTTTCACAATTCAGAAATCATATTCAGCTAGCAGAAAGTTATAATGATGGGCTACAACTTAGCTTGTATGAGCTAAACTACACAGAATTGGGAAGCGAGGAGGGCATCATGCTGAATCACAGAGCGTACAGACCATAATCATCTTGCTGCAGAAAGTTTCAGCTCTCAGTATTCTGGACTCCATGCATTTGGACACTAGGTATGGTTTTGTGAAAAACATATATGATGCAACTATATTTGCAGATCATATTTAAAAGGCTCTGCATCAAATGAATGGACAATCCACTCCAACATGGAATGGAGATGTTGACCTGATTTCCTATCAAATGTGAGATGTGATCTTAACATCCTGAACTGTGATCTGAAATGTAATACGATCATTAATCCTTAGTGGAAGGAGCGCTTGCGTTACATACCATTTGCTTTGCCTAGCTATGGATTTATTTATTTTTTGGTTCTGCTCTATATTTTTTGACAAAGAAAACCAAAACTCTCACCTGCCAACCAGCCTGAACCAAGGAAAGCGATCATAAAAGGGGTCCCCGCCCGTCACCACATTATCACAGTCTTCTATAACACTAGAGGGCACTTCAGCTGCCCGATCATACATCTCCCGCATCAAGTCCAACCTCTGCCTGCAATGGTGGAAAAAATAGATTTTCTATCAAAACAGTAGTTGAGAAAATATTGTCCAACCAGTTTACCTGTACATACACTATCTTACTTGATATACTAAGAATTTGGTATAGGAACCTGTTCTGCTTGTTCAGACATATTAAATGCATGCTCTCGAGTCAGGTAAATAAAAAGATTTTCAAGAAATGGAAAGAAACTGGAGAAAGAACCTATTTTGCAGAATTAGACCTATACCAATACATCAGCATACTCAGAATTAGTAGATATATATGGCTGTTCTGATGCTTATATTAAAAAAGCTTCCCTTGCATTGACAGAAGACTGTCAATGGCCATTTTTATCAGTTTGGAGCAAGACATTAGATTGCTGTCAGATTTGATGTATATATTACTGTTTTTGTGTACTATACGCAGACATAAAAAAAAGCTCCAAAGTTCTGAGGATGTCTGAATTTATAATAAGAGACTATATTTGCAGATTTGAAGACTGCAGCCATTGAAGTCATAGCTATTCACAGATATATAACTTCTTTGGTATGCTTAAAAATAAAATGCCCATATACAGGGAAATGAATTATAGCAGAGAAGGGAATTAACAGCAGGAAAGGAAACTATAATTATTTTGGCATGCATAGAAATCAGATTTCAGTCCATGTGATGAACCTATCAAGATAAGGAGCCCTTGTGGCACAGTGGTTAGAATGCAGTATTGCAGGCATAGTCTGCCCAAGTGTGGCATTCAATCCCAAGCCTTTCATCTTTCTGAGGTCCGTAAAATGAGGACCCAGATTGTTGGGGGCAATATGCTGACATTGTAAACCACCCAGTGAGCTGTAAAACACTATGGGGTGGTATATAAGTCTAAGTGCTATTGCTATTTCTATAAGTAAAAAGGAGCATGTGAGATCTCCACCACAGACCAAATAGTATTATGAATTAACATGGCCATCTTGCACCAAAGACTGGGTAATTCTGCAGACTTACATATTATGTAATATAATTCTGTTTACCACATTCAACCCTCTCAGCCCAAATCACTGTCCACTGAAGTGGCTGTTTTAACAGGCAGTAACATGATTTAGCCTGGCAATTTAACTCATGTTCCTTTCACTAAGAAACTCCTGTTGTATTTTAAAATAAGTTAATTCATTATGCTTCCAGCTAAGAATATCATGCCATTTTTTCCCCTACATGATTAAAAATCACCTCTTTTAGCCAGCTAGTAGCCATCTTGGCTTTAAAATATTACACCTACCTGAGTTTATCCAGAGTCCAATAATGGGTTGCTCCATTTTTCTGGTCCTGCACCTCTACTGCCACAATGGTCCTTGGGAAAGGACGTTTCTCCCGGTCTTTGGCAGCATCTGGAGGAAGCAGGTCTGGAGGCAGAGGTGAGTATAAGGTGTCTGTGAGGAGTACGAACTGAAACTGAACCTGGAAGTAAAATATAAATGTTGCTGGTTAGTATTGTCACAAAGTCACAAAGGCAACCACATTTTTTTAAATTCTGTATTTTACAGAAAAGATGGGACTTAAATTTAGCAAAAGGTGTTTTTTTGGGGGGGGGGGCTTTCCCATTATTGAAGCCCTACCACCTGATGTTATTAGATGATGGGGTGGGAAGAATCCATCCCTTGGACCAAATTTATTTTTCAAACTATTTTGTAACACCCACTTAGGATGAAGGAAGGAAGGAAGGAAGGAAGGAAGGAAGGAAGGAAGGAAGGAAGGAAGGAAATATTTATTTTCTAAAAACTGTTCACCTTTTTCTTCAGTTCCACACTGATCGCATTGGCCTCCTTCAAGAAAATGGCGTTGCCCCACAGTAGGTCTCGAAGAGATGTAAACTGATACCATTTCCATTTCCTAAAGGCCCAGAGTGCCAACTCAAACTCTCGTTCTGTCCACTGAACTAATGAGATAAACAAAACAAAATGAAATACCTCTGTAAGGTCAATTATTTGTTTTCAAGTACTGCCTAATCAGGTATGCCCATATTACCTGACCTCTCTCACAAGATAATATGAAACATGTATATAGGTCAATTTCACAAGGTGATACATGAGGAGAGCCTTTCTCTTGTAAAAGTATACAGAATCAGAAGAAAGTCTGTCACAAGACACCTCAGCACAAAATGAATAAAAACAGGATATGGCAATGATAATTGGGTTCCATTTTGGGAGGTGTTCAGGCAGAGACTGAAGACTTCTCTGTTACAAATTTCATTTTGGATTCCTGCACTGAATTGGATTTGAAAGCATAAATAGTCCCTTCTAAATCAAGATTTCTATGAATTATTCACTGCTTGGTCAGTTTTCTAATGTAGAGCACAGCTCTTTAAAAATGTTTAAAATGTTACAATTAACATTTTTAAAAGCCATGTTTATTAATTTATAACATTATATACAAATTAAATAGCAACATATCTAGATATATTTATCAATAGTGTATACAATACTATATGCTTTTTAAAAAACCTAACTTATTATAGAAAAGGGTAAAGAAGAGAAAAGAAAAAAAGAAAAGAATAGAATTCTTAATCTATTAAGAATAGCTTGGGGGAAAAAGAAAAAACTAATAAATGAAAAATTATGAAAAGACAGCCAAATTCCTTCTGTAATTTGAACCAAAAATTTGGTAAGATTGTAAGAATGTAATTGTAAGAATGTAAATGATGATTCTTGAACCCACAAAACTACATAAATAAAATTGTCCCATTTCAATACATGATTCAGGTTAACAAATAAATCCAGGGATAACTTACCAATTAAGCAGAAGCTAGACATTTCCTCTCTGTTGCTTCTCTGAAGAGTACCAAAGACTGCTTGTCCATTTACTGGGACATTTGCAGTTGAATACAATATTGTAGAGTCCTTGGTGCTCTCTGAGCTTGGTTGTTTGGTTGCAGACAATTCATCACCCAGCTAGGGTAACATCATCAGTGCTAGTCAATGTGGGGTTTGTTCACATATACACCTACAACAGTTTCTCTACTGTTATTGGTGTGAGTTTGGTTTCTCTCCTTGATAGTTCCTGATTAAACTATTGTTTAATCCTTGATATATCCTCTTGTGTTAATCCCTGCTTATCTGGCTGTTGGCTGTTGGAATATATCCTGGTCTTTTTTGTTCCCTTCTTAGCTTTTTGTGGTCAACACTGATGATGTTACCTAGTTGGGTAATGAAAAGTCTGCAAGGAAACAACCCAGCTCAGAGAACACCAAAGACTCCACAGTTCAGCCCTGAGCTACATATATTCTCTTCTATTGAATACAATATTGTTTTATAAGAAGCTACCTCCAGCAGTTTTTTTATTTCCTAGAAGCTCACCTTCATCCTCAGGTTCCTCCTCTTCCTCATTAGCTTCAGTGTAGTATCTTGAGTCCATTTGCTTCTGTAAAGCCTCTAATTTACTCTCATAATCCTAAAATGACAAGAGGAAAACAGCCAAGAATTTATTGTGTTCTGACACTTCCAGTGACATATGGCATCCCTGAAGAAGCAGGAATGACATTACAGTGGAAATCAGTGGCCAGAAGATAAAGCCTGGCCAGCAAAATCTCTTTGGAGAAAGGAGAGATCATGAGATCACTCACATGTATTTTGAATACCAGCTCATCCCAAGTAGACTACAGGAACTGAGGTTTTTGCTGCAGTGTTTCTCAACCTTGACAATTTTAAGGCATGTGGACTTCAACTCCCAGAATTCCGCTGTGGAATTCTGGGAGTTGAAGTCCACATGCCTTAAAATTGTCAAGGTTGAGAAACACTGAGCTAGAGAGGGATGAACAGCTGGGAACTGAGGGATTCCAACTAAACTCGTAATGTAGCCTATATCAGCATAAAGCTCAGGTGAGCCTCATTTCTTAATCATTTTGGAATTATTTTTACTGCTTTTCAAATATTAAGAATCTTTGGAAAGGCAGGTTTTATGGCATTTACTGGGTGAGGTTCCTTTGAGCCTTAATGAAAATAGTTTAAAGTACAGGTTTAAGGACTTAGAAAAATCATTTTTGAGTGAATAAATGGCAAAAGGGTGATTAAAGTGTTGTTTTTAGAAAGTTATAAATGGACTAAGATTCCAGATAGCTTTGAAATTAATTATAAGAATCCTTCCTGTTGGAAATAGCTGTTTTGAAGTCTGAAAAAAAACCAAGATGAGACTTTGAAAGTTGGACACTAGAATTAATCAGGAGGAAGTAAAGATTACAACTAAAGAAGTATACTCAACTTGTTAATACAGAACAGAACAAAATAATATTGGATGCATTGAAAGATATTTGTGAACAATTAACTCAGAACTTAATTTTAATAATGACTCATTATATATAGACTGTGTGTAAATTAAATTATGGAAGAGGAACAAGCTTTACGAACTAGACATAAATTGATTTCAACATGAATTTAAAAATGGAACGCTACAAGAATGATCTGAAAAAAGATGATATATTGGATATACAAATGAAACTACATGATGTCTTAATAATTAAAAGGAACACACACATAATAAGCCAGAAGAGTGATTTGAATAACTTTCCTAAATTAAATTTACAAAAGAAGCCTGTTAGAGGATTTTGTGAGAAGAAACAAAAAAAGAAAAGAAAAAGAAATCAAATTCTAGGACATTATTTGAAAGGATTAAACATCAAGATTGTTAAAAGTAAATGAAAATTATATAAAAGCGGTTTATTTGATCAATGTTAAAATAGATACTGTATGTTGCTACTTCTAGTAACCCTTAATGGACTTCTGTTGACTAGAACTGAATGACAAGATTTAAAATTTTGTGTATAGATAAGAATGAGATATGGGGAAAAATAGATTTTCTTTGTAGTTTAGGAGAAAGTGATGTTACTAAAATTGTTCATATGTATACTATTACTTATACTAAGGAGGAAGTTACTTCTTTATATGTTTTTTTTCTTTTTCTTTACTATATTCTTATTTTTTATTTTTTTATTTTTCTTTCTATTCTTTTTTCTGCACTTTCTATTTTTTTCTTTTTATTATTTTATTTCTTTTAGTTTGCATTGGTTTTTATCTTTCTAATGTAGCATTTAATACAATTATTGCAAAAAAGAAAGAAAAGAATTTATTGTGTTCTCTTCATTTACTGCAGTTTGAATGCCTGTAAAACTGGGAAATGAAGCTATTCCAAATAGTAAATTCTTTAATAATTGGCTTTTCAGTTTAATGAATTATAGAATTCTATGTTAAACAGTTTGTGAGAACTTGGTGACTGTTGTTTGATAAACATGACTGGTGAAACTAAGTTTATCAGAAATATCATGACATGACATATGACATATTCTAGACATTATTCCTTTTGCAAATAACTAGGAAAGACTAGATAAATCAGTCTATTTCTAGCCCATTCTAGGCTCATATATTTCATCATAATTTATTAAATTTCTGCAAAATTTCTGAAAAAATGCACAAACATTTGCATGTACATTTCCTTGTATACACCATTATGAACATGATTTTGAACTGTATTTTGAACACAATTGTTACAATAAGACATACATCCTAAAATTCAGGAAATTGCATAATCAAAGGAATCCTTACAAGTCTTTGTTGTTCCAGAAGGTAATTAGCCTCTTCTCTTTCCTTTCGATATTGATCTTCCAATTCCTGAAGCCTAGAAACAGGAATGAAAAATTGACAGTACAGGACCAACAATCAGAGACAACGTCCATAGCCTTTCATTTTTGCCACCCATATATAAGCAAAAAAATGATGGGTTCCCTGATATGTAGAGCCTATCTGGATGTCTCAGACAGAGATCTTTCCCATTCCCTTTGGCCCTATACCTTGGATGTCTATATGTAAAGTGTTTGACATACCATTTAGCCAGGACCTCTTAATTCTTGTTCATGAGTTGTTTCATACTTTTATTCTTACTCACCTCTGTTCCATTTCCTGCTTCATATCAATGCCTTGTTTCTCTAGCAATTCCCTCTGGGCAAAAGCCCAATCCACTGGTTCAGCAGGAGTCTCTGCACAAGGTGTTCGTTCCCTCTCTTGCCGTGCCTGTTCTGGATGGTTAAATCGAAATACATGGCTTTTCCCCATGATGATGCGATTTCCTATAGAAAGGGGGAGGGGACATATTTAACAGGGGTGTACATGGGTTGTATTTCAAAATCTATCAAATCCAATACTAAGATGATACAATAACTCTGTTGCAGACTTCTATCTCACATCTCTCATGCATATAAGATGCAAGTTATGCAACTTGACTGCAAATCATGGTCAAACACCAGTTTATTTAGGATAACACAGTTTTTCCTTCAAAAATAATTCTTATGAATCTGTCATGGTCTGACAAGCAATCAATCTTTGCAAGGCATCTGTTGAAGCACTTGGTCTTTATACTAAGGATCTACTGCTCAATGTGTTCTCTTAGAAAGTGAAACTACCTGATCTTAAGATACTGGGTTCTGTTACTTTCTTTCCATTGACGTAAGTATCTGCACCCTCACAAGGTTCCAGGGTCACAACAGCTGTAAAAAAATACAAATGGAATTTAGAAAGTCAAAACTATTGAAGATGTTTTATGAAATATGTACATAATTATTCTCCAATGTGTAGTTAATAGCCATCTCCAACTCTAAAAAATATGAGGAAGTGAAGAATAATCATAGTAACTTAACCATGTTGTTTATGGGCCACATAGATCAGCTTCAAAATCTGGAAGTTGATACTCCTCACAATTATCACATGCAGATACCTTTCAATTTCAAAAAGTTAGAATAAATGTGTACCAAGTGAAGCTGATAATTACTTACAGATTGTGTATTACTAAATATCTACAGTACATACCTCCCTGGGCTGTGCATAAAGCTGCTTCTTAATTTTTGAACATTGGTTTCTTCCCTTAGTATATTTTCAAATATTTTATTCAAAATAATGTGTTATTCATTCTTTGGTTGATTTTAAACACTCTGCTAAAATATTTAGATTACCATGACACATAAGCCCGATAATTGTACTTTGTAAATTATGGTTATAACAACACTAAGTGTCTATATGGTGATCATGGCTTGCTCATGCACACCTCACGAGGAATAGGGAAGAACATCTGCAAATGTTGAGTTTTTCCATACCTTCATTGCCAGATTTAGTGTCACTTCGGAATATGCAATGCTCTTCTTTGATGAAGTGGCCACTAAGTACAATGTCCTGTCTCCTCTCACCATCTTCTCGACCAACCCTGTTGAAGATAAATCTCAATTATTCAGGGA
>NW_015386542.1:714766-801177 GCF_001527695.2 Protobothrops mucrosquamatus
CTAGGCACCATCATAGAGCATAGAGGATCTCTACAATCAGTCATGGTAATCATCAGAAGTACTTGCAACTTTATTTGGCTTTTGCATCATATTTTATTTCATGTAACAGATTAACTACAGACTGGCTATTTCAGTTAAAAATACAGCTGCTTCCTCTCTTTTCATTGCCATTAGATAATCAATTGTTGCATACAGTTTCAGGTCTGCAATAATATTTCAACCTAGCCAAGCCATGTCTGTGAATCTTCTGCCAAATCAAGCTGAGGAGTTGATCTGAACCATGAAGTATCAGGAGATCTGTGATTAGCTGCCAGTTAGTTCAGGAAATCTGATAGTAAACTTGCTTTTTACCATAAAATTATCCAAAGATGAAAAACAGCAACATAAAGCTTCTAAAGTCAATAAATATTCAAAGGGAATAAAGACCAAACTTAATCTAGGATATCACTTGTTAATGATCCTAGAGACACCGCTAAATGATACAAAGCACCATGGGCTGGATCTTCTTCAAAGATTTTCAGGTAATTTTCAAAAAGCTAAGCCCAGTCTACAAAGTTCAGCAGGAAGGATAAAAAAGCAAAATGGTTATATAAAAATCTCATTGACTATCCTATCGAACTGATCTGGCATAGTTTCTGTTGCTTCTAACTATGTTACCTGGTGATTCCATCTTTAATGTAATACAAAAGGCACTCAGACATCAGTGGGTCCTCATTTAGGTTGACCAGATGTGGTGTCTACAAAAACAATGGAGAAGAGCAAACTTAGCCCTGCATCTCTGGCCAAGGACAGATATAGCCATATTTTTCTACTACATCCATTTCATTGGAAACAACCTGGGTCATAGCACCAATCCTCTGGGTGTTATGAAAATAAGCCATCCCCTAACTTGTCATGTCAAGTTACATACTTTATTGAAGACAAAATATGCAACTGATACTGAAAAAACAATCTACAGAAACTAGTATGACAAATTCCAATCCAGATCAAACACACCAAGCATTCAACCTCCTTCTTCCCACAGTCATAATTGCTTTCCTATTTTTTCTTCCTTTTAAAGATCTCAAGAAGCATATGTTTAGGATTAGATTTAACTCTGCCCCTCAGCATGATCCCCTATGAATAGGATTTCACACAGTAACTTTTTTTTTAAAAAAGGAAGGAAATTATATCACAGAGCTTGCCCCTCTCAACTGCTTAGTGCAGTTGACAGCAAAAAGGATAATCAAAATTTTGATTAGCTCAAGGGCTGCACAAGGGCATGCTAAGTGACATTCCAAAAATGGGTGCAGCTAATTTATTTTTCCTTATTTCAATATTTTATGTTATATTTTTTATGAGTATCAGAGTTAAGCAGTTGGCATATTTCAAAGTGCTTATGATCAATATCTAGGAAAAAAATATCCAACCTTTTTAGGAGAAAATACTCCCAAGGTACCACCATCTTCTCTCATAGCCACTCCCATTTCTGCCAGCAAAGCTTCTCTGAAAAAGAAAGATGAATTTTTGAAAAGTTTGCTAAAACTAGATAACATTGTAAGAGATAATATAGAAATAAGAGCCAGCAGAATCAAGTAAGGCATTTTCTGAATTTTTGACATGCCAAGCCTGAAAAAGGTTTGCCATCATTGGTATCGTTAGACTTCAACAATTCTCTCCAATGGTTGACATGCTTTTAATTCATATAAGAAAACTAGTGTTTAAAGGAATCTCATCTTATAATTTCCCACACTTACTACTCACTACAGCTAATTTACAGACCGAAACATCGTTCGTGTGATGAGTGTTCTAATTAGAATTTTAATAAGAAATCATTATGATATTGTGCCATCACATGGGATATTTCCTTGCCACAGTTATAAAGGGTGATGTGGATACCCTTCCTGAAATGATGTTGAACTGGAGGGTATTCCATTCGGCCCCACAAAAACTCTTTTGTTTTATAAAATAAATGCTTCATGTAGCACTTTCAGCCTGCAACTCTAACGGTAACAAAAGAAAAAGATATGATGATGAGATCAAATGTTGAACCTTGTGGCATTAACAATGTTCTAGACTAAAATAGCTGCCTTATTCCTACCTCTCCATACGAATTGCTTCTGTTCTACGCAGTTTTTCTTCCCATGTTTCATTCAGCTCTGCAATTATCTTCTCCGTTTCCTACAGAGTTCAAGTTAAATAGAAGTGTTTCATGACTGTCATATGACTGGACCAAAAATATGTTGCCTAAAATACATTAGGCAGATATCATACTGTTATTCTACAAAGACTTTGGCAATCTGATATTCTCCAGATGTCTTAGAACAGAGTTCTGTCAGGATGAGAATTCTAATTTTAATATCAGTAGGCTGGGGATATAACAATTGGAACAATATTATTATGGTGTTGCACTTCTATTGTACACAAATTCTAAATGAAACCATGCATTTAGAAGCTCAAATCAGTCAGATAAACTAAGACTATTTAAACTGTATGTATGTATTCAATTTATGAGCTACCCATCTTCAAACCAACTCTGGGTGGCTCACAAAATATAACCATACAAACACAGCACAAAATAAACAAGATGGGGGATCTGGGCATCAGCCCCAAATAATACACAAACATATTGAACAAAGGACTCCATCACTCATAACTTAGGAGCTGGGAGTACAATCAGGTCTTCCAACACTTTACAGCATGTCAATACATAAACAACTGGCTTTAAAGACTAGCAATAAGACTGTATTGATGTAAATCCTGTCAATAAAGTTAGATTTGGGTGGTTATGATTGGGTAAATATTATTTTAATTGTGATTATAAATATATTGTGTTGTATATTAATTTTTAATGCTTTTGTGTAATGCTGCTGCTTAATTTTTATGTAACTATATTTTTATTGTGATTGGACTATATTATAGAGGGTGTGCATTGTAAATAATTTTTTGTTTGCTTACTTTGTTTTCCCTTATAATCTCAGAAAAGAATATATTGGAATAAAATAATTCTTTATTGGATTCTTGCTCAAAATGGAAAAAAATTCTGAAATGCTTATTTCTGGATTTAATGATTGAAAAAACATTGAATGAGGAGCTAATAGGATTATTATAATGTTAAGGAGGGTAAAGGGACAATGAGTTTGTAATTGCTGTAAAGAAGAATGGAAGTTGTTTCTTTTTCCTCCTTTCTTTAACTGTACTCTTTTCTGCACTTTTTAATTTTAAAAAGAATAAAATAATTCAAATTATTATAATTGGAATAAATTGCATGCTGCCACCTAATAATACTTGTTTCTGCTCTTCTTTCTACCACATTCCCTCCACATCATTACAGGTCAAACATGGTCTTCTTCATAATGACTCTTACCTTGAGTCTTTCAATGGCTTCTTCACTACCCGGAGCAAACATGATGCGCTCATGTAGACTATTGACTGAGGCAGCTCGACTGGACAAAGCGGAGAGTGAGGAGGATGGGCTCATTCCTACCAAGGCATTGGTCACTGTGGAGAGATTGTCATTCCGTTGACTCATATCTGCCACTCTACGATTATCATTATTGTTCTCAAAGTCGGACATGTCTATGGGATTCAAGGGGGGAAAAGAAAAAGGAAAGAAACAAGACAAGAAGAAGGAAGGAAAGGATAGAAAAAAGAATTGCAGTTGGGAAATAGCAACATGATGCAATGAGGAGAAAGATAGAAATTCAACACAGAGATATGCAGACAGTAATGTAGCTGGAAGGGACAGGGCTGGAACTTCATATTAGTTGGAGCGTTCACACTACGCCCTGTGCAACCTCATTTAAAACTAGTACAGCAAACTTTGCTGAATCCTGTGCTTTGGGAGAAATAGGCACCAATTTTTATTTTTATTTTAAAAAAAGAAACCCTCAGCTATCATTCCAGAGCCATCTTGTCTAATAATATGCTAGGCAGGAAGACATCAGTGACCGCGTCCACTAAGGACATGCATGAGGTATCAAGATTCCATACCACCTGAATTATTTATTTGTAATCCTTCATTCCAGTGCCATTTGAAAAGTGGAAAATATTTTTACATTTTTGAGGCATTGAGTTGAAAGGTGAACTTAAAAATAAGAAAAAAAGGAAAAATGGGCCAATGGGAGTTCAGAAGATGATAATGACATTTCCGCTCGGAGTGGCGGTTAAGACATCAGGCTAGAAACTGGGAGACCCTGAGCTCTAGGCCCACCTTACTCATAAAGCCAGCTGGATAATTTTGAACTAGTCACTTTCTAGGAAAGAGGTGATGGCAAATAACTTCTGGTGGTTCAAAACCCCGCCAAGAAAGCTGCAGGGGCTTGTACAGGGAGTTTCTGAGAATTGGATACAATTGAACAGAAGAAAAAAAACCACCTCATTTTCATGGCTATATTTATTGTCCATTTGCATAAAAATGCTAGGAAAGGGTTTTGAACTGGATTAATTCAGAAATTTATTGTAAATAAAGATGCTGAAATAAGTAGAATTGCCATCTAATACAGGGATATTAATAAAAATATGTTATGTTTGTCACACAAGATGCATGCTCCTATAGGAGCAAAATAGAGTTTCTCCTCTAACTCATCTCTAGAATGTTCTTCCTTCTGGAGGTTTAACTGAGAATAACAATATAATTTCAGCATCCAATTAACATTTAGTCGTTTAAAACATTTTTATATCACTACTCATTAAAAGCAATCCTGACAAATAGAAATGAAAACAAAAATAACTACGACTACAGTATTTTGGTCAACATTCTCAGAGAAAAAAGAAAAGTAATAAATTGCCTAATAGGATATTCCTTTTTTGAATGGTTCCAAAAATGTTTTTATTGTGCAGTTGTTTATCTCAAACATGAAATTTGATACATGTTCCAAACAATGTTGTTTTCCCACTATTTCTATAATCTTGTTTTTTTAAATATTTTTACATCTCTTCAGGATTTTAAAACTAATGTACAATATCCTGTTGACTGGTAGTACAGTGAATTGCTTATTTAGAAAGATCCTCTAATATGTGCAAATCAGATTAAAATGCATGAAATCTTCAAAAACTGTAAGATGATGCCCCAAATTATGATACTTTTGATATTCTGTTTTCTTATTTACACTTCTTAAACTGGATGGATGACAGAAGTAGTGATACGCACTTTTATTATAGTATCAGAATGGGCATCACATATTTGAGATATATGATGAAAACTTTGAGAGTTTTACAAGACAGAAATCTCATTTTATCAGTAAAAAGTAAAGTTTCCCTCAGATTATGCAGCTCCTAGTGGCATGGGTGATGTAAGTGCTGTTATTTTTTTCTCCAGAAATTGTTTTGACTTCCCAGTCTATCCAAAGCCTATAATTCCCAGGTAGTTCTGCACCCAAATCCTTAGTAAACCCTGATTAGCTTTCAAATCACCTAAGATTAAGTAGGTGCTGCTGCCACCTGTTAAGTATGACTGTGTGTGTGTGTATGTGCATGGGAATGAGAATGAATAAGTGCATATATGCGTGAGTATATGTAGATAGACATATGATATAGATGAGAGAGAGATGAGAGAGAGAGAGAGAGATGATACATGATAGAAGATAGATTATAAATAGATGATAGATAGATAGATAGATAGATAGATAGATAGATAGATAGATAGATAGATAAATAGATAGATAGATAGATAGATAGATAGATAGATGATAGACTTTTCAGACAACCCTTTTTGTTCAACTAGATATTGCAATTCCAACCCATCTTGACGCACAGAGGGGTAAGACTGAAGAATAAAACAGATATCAATTTATTGGGAATGGATATAGGAGAACTTTAGATCTCTGACCAGGACTAATGAGTTAAAATAACAGAGACCCAGACAAGTGATAAGCATCTGCAAAGTATAAAATTTCAATTTCATACATCATATATCTAATTTATATTTGATGTTATATTTGTTATCTTCAGCTATATTCAGCAGATTAAAGTGGGAAGGGGCAGGTCCTATGTGGTTCCACCGGGAAGATAGGCCTGGATGTGGGCAACTGGAAAGTTCTGTTTGCCAATTTGATCAGAGCGTAGGCTGAACTGCTCAAAACAGAGGCAGAGGCTCCAGGCCTTCTAACATGCCAGCAAAAGCCAGATTACTTTATCAAATGCAGTCAGCAACTGAACTATTCCCACAGCATTCCTAGTAGGTACAACTGCTAATAAAAGGGCCAAACAGGATCGCTAGTAATACTTAAGCCAATAATGGCTAAAGCAGATATTTTAGTGCTTTGGGGCTGGATGTTTCCTTTCCCCTAGCAGAACAAATTTATTTGATCCAGCTCCAGCAGAAGCAGTAGCAGAATAGCAGTAGCACAAGCAGCAGGACACAGATACAGCACAGAGAAAGGAATCTCAAGAGCAAACTCAAATGGAAACGTTTCTGAAATTAAGGAGATGGAGTAGAGTTTTTAGATCACCAGATAATGAAAAACAACCCGACTAAAGTGGAATGCTGCAGTGCCTCTATTCAAACACAACAGGGCCTGGAATATATTTGGATATTAAATCGATTTTTTTCTATGTATACAACAGGTCCAGAAAAAAAAATCTCTCTAAAGCATGTTCCAGAAGGACATGTGGGTGTCCTTGGACATTATGAAGGAGAGAAATGCCATTTTTGTGGAAGAAGTATTTAGTATTCTAATACAAACACTAAAACTCAACAAACCAGTATCTTGCCACAGCTCTGTGCAGCAGTTTCTATGAATTGTTTGTATTTAGCAATATGGTTGGATTCCTGTAAAAGCCCACCTCTGCCTTTTGGAGAAGGTATATATAAACCATCTCAACACCTGCCCTAAAAAGAAAAGGTTTTCTCAATATTTGCTATTGAATTCATTTCTCATGCTGTACTTCTGTTCCTTTGCTTTGACTGAGTTTATCAAAAGCATTGCAGCACACAAAATACCAGACATGGGAAATACACACATTTAGGTCCTCCTGGAACAGGATTAGCTAAGAGAGATAGGAGAAGGGAATGGGAAGACAAAGAAAACAAGAGTAGGTTTATCTTGTAGGAATAAAGAAACAGCATCTGAGGGCCTTTCTGCAAATCCAGAAACCTTGAGGCTTATTCCTAGCTCACTCTTTTTTATGTAGTGCAGTCTCCTTTCCCTGATTTTATTTTACATGAAGAGATGTATGATCCCATATTGTAAAGAGTTACCACATAAAGTACAAGCAAACAAATGTGGATAATTGGTAAAAGAGGTAACAAGTTCATGAGAAGGGGAGGAAACAACTACGCTCATTTCCAGTGATAACATGGCTATTATCCCATAAAGAGTCATTCCATTCATTTAGCTAATTTTCATGCCAGTTGATTTAATTGGGATGAACACAACTTCTTAGCCATAAAAAGGATGTTCTTAAGAGTCATATGCAAAAATAAATCAATCCTACATCAACATTTGGATCTCTTGGTATAACAAAGCAACAAAATGTTCAAGGTGCTTATTGCCCCAGTAAGGAATTGACTGGAAAGGCCATGAGATGCATATCCTTCATTATCAAACAATTCCTTCCTTATTCACAGCTAAGGAAGTGCACAATGCTGTAGACCAGGCATGTCAAACTGCCGGCCCACAGGCCGGATGTGTCACACCAAAACCACGCCCATCCCATTGCCAGCAATGGGGGGAAAGTCCCGATACGTCACGACACGTCACATGACGTTGCAAGTTTGACATGCTTGCTGTAGACTGTAAAGGAGAAACAATTTTCTGATTAGGATGCTGAAGGATTTAAATATTTCCTATCATTGATTACTAAATATTTTAAATAATGTTATATTACTATGGATGGATAATCATAATTGCTCAGAAGTAGAGAAGTAGAGGGATAATGAAGATTATGATTAAAAGAGCCTGTGGTTGTACACCACTGAACACTTGGTAAAACTTTCAAAATATCTTAGAATAACAAACTGCTAGAATTCTTATTCAGCATGTCCTTTAGAATTGGGGTATATTAGCTTTATGAACCTTAACACAGTCACTATAACGTGTGAAATTATTATTGTCACTTCATGGTGAGCTAGTGGGCTTTGAGACTATGAACTGAAAGCAGGAACCATGTTGAGGTTGGATCTGCAACTAGAAGAAATAAACCAAGAAAGACAAGATATTGACACACAGGTCAGCCTTAGCCCAAACCAAAGCACTGATACTCAACATACTATCTATGATATCTCCCAGGCCTTGGGCATACAACAGGTCTCTCAGGCGAGCCACTTCATCTTTAAGTTCTCTGATCAGCTTGTTGTTGGGATCCTCATTAATGACAGCATTGCATCTGATTTGCTTAGCACGATCTGCATATCTGTGGGGAAAATACACATTCTAAACAAAGTAAGGTCTGCTGAAAATGCCACATAGAATGTGAAATATATAAGAGAATGTTAAGATTATCTCTTTTACCCAGGTATAGAAAACTAAGGTATTTCTCCTGAAATGCAGGAAATATTCTCGATCAATCAAGTAAGTAAACAAGTCACATCCTATACATCTCAGTCAAAACTGGCCCATGGTTAGAGGGTATTTCTTTCTCTCACCAATCACATCCATTTCCCAGTTAAAATCTGGATCAGAGAACACTGAGGGCTTTAACACTAGCCTTTCAAGCTGCCAATATTTGTTTCTAAGCCTGAAAATTAAAAAAAACCCCTCTTTTATAGAGAGACTATCCAGGCACTGGTTAGGAAAGCATATTTAGTCTCCCTTTTTCCTCAGTCTTTCAACTCAATCAGAACCTCAATCCAACTTGAGAGAAAAATTTTCCCCATGACACAACTTTTATCCCCTATGCACTGCCAAGCAATAGATAACAAATGAAGTTGTTCTGGGTCCTATGTATAGAATATATATTTTTGACATGCATAGGGGATAACATACTGTATATATGAAAGCACGTTTTCCCCCCAAGAAAATTTCAAGAAAAAACAAGGATAATGCAACGAATTCAGTTCTATTTCACAAAGCTTAGTCTAGTTCATAATTAAAAGAATGAGAAATCTTTTATAAAGCTTCTACCTTAAGGTGCTGAGAGTCTCATCATAATTAATATCAGCAGGGCTGAGAGCAGCAACCATAGCAGTCCGGGAGTTACCACCTGCCAGAAAACACACAACACACAATGACTGATAAAACCTAAAATTAAATATCCACTTTCTGAGCTGTGTTCATTTTCTTTTTCTTCCTATGCATTGTCTGTTCATTTATCCAGATCTCCCAAATTGAGAAGACTCTGAACATTCATCCCATATTTATGTGCAGGATATTGGCAAGTATTTTAAGGAATTGCAAATGTTACTATTAGATTTCAGACAACCCAACTACCTTCATCACTGGTAAAAACAGGAAATGAATAAAGAAAACCATAAAAAGAAGGTTTCCAAACTCAAAAGCAGAGAGAGAGATTGGGAGATTCATTATTTAGACTTTGGCTGAGAAATAAGATAGAATGTAGATGATACGCTGAGAAAATAACATACCTAGATTTTCTCGGAGCAACCAAGTAAGTACTGAATCTCGATATGGAACAAAATCTGTCTTTTTTTTCTTCTTATTCTACAAGAAAGAGAGAATGCAACAATGAACTGATATTTCTAATGTCTGAATGAATCACAATTCTTTAACCCTAATACAAAGGGGGGGGAAAGCAATCGACCTTTAAAAAATAGGATTAATTTCCTTCTCTAAACCCAACTATGTACATAACCCAAAAAGCTACTTTTGTAATTTTCTAGAGAAAGAATATACATTCTAAGTCACTATCATCTCATAACAATCATGAAAATACTTAAGTTTTTCAGAGCTCAGGAAGCCTTGCATTCTATTTAGCATGATTCTCATAGGAACAAAACTAGTACAACTTACATAAGCTAGTTCATACTGAGTCTATGACTATACACTGCTCTTCAAATAACAAATTTGACCCTTCAAAATAAATTTAGCCAGTCTAGAATTGTTATCACATAGCTACCAGTCATCACAAAAATTAATGATATTGAGTTTTCTAGTTGGTAAAACTTGCACATTTTCCCCATGATCTACTCCCAAAAGTTACATAAGAAACCAAAATAAACTCCTCAAAAAATTTCTTGTAATTATTTCTAACTGTGCATTAATAATATTTTTTTTATCAGTGATAATATTCTTTCACTGATAAATCCAGCCAGATTTCAAGCTGTCTAGTGTCTAAGTCTATTTCTTCTTCCATAATCAGAGGTTTGTTAATCTGTCTCCAACTTTTATTAAACCCTTCAAATTGAGCTTTGGTTAGAGTTTCTTCCTCAACATGTGTCTGCTTATAATCCCCCCTATTCTATAATTTCAAGATTTTAATCTAAAAAATATCTGGAGGGCACCAGCCTGAGGAAGGTCACTTTGGGTGGAGGTATATCTAAGAGTCAGATCATCATACAGTAGAATTTAAAATACAAAATGACAGAATTGGGAAGCTATCTGCAAGGCGATGTGCTTTTATAAGGGTCCTTCTCTGTTGCGATATATAAACTTTAAAAAAAATCATAACACTTCAAGTGAAATGTTTGGACATGGATAATTTCCAGATAAAACAGCTTCACTCAGGCCTATCATTACTTGCCCAGCATATATATTTACCTTATTTGGTCCTGAATCCTGAAAATAAAGCAAATACCAATTAAAATTTCACGATTTTATGTTATCAAGGCAGATTTTAATAAGATTGGATCTGAAAACTAAACTGTGACTTTATATCCATTATATATCTCCTCCCAATGAAAACATATAACATAATCCAAACCAGTGTTCATTTTACTAATTTAGAGTAGTAGAGCAAAAGCAGACAGAATTGAATTGACAGAATCCATATCTTCATTCAGCCCCTGATTTTCTACATATCCTATTATCCGACACTGCTGTAATGCCATAATATCTTCCCTGCTCATTTGCAGAATAGACAAAATACAAAGATTATTCAGGGGAACAGAAGATATGCTAGAATGTTTGTCACAGAATAGTGGTTGGGTGTTCTCATCAGCCATCTTCTTGTATTATTTGCGTGAAGGGCTCCTGTTTAATTAAAAGAGGTTTGCTGTCCATCCTGATTTTGGTGCACTGAATTAAGCCTAAGAAAATAATTATCTGGACATGTGGAAGCACAATTGCTGACCAACTGAAGAGATCTCCACAAATATACCAGGTTCCTCCTTTAGATCTTCACCTAACATAGTGAAATTAGGGAACAAAGCAAAGGAAACAGGGTTGATGGCAGGGACAAAACATGTAGTCCCTTAGTCACTTAATATTGCAGAACATCTTCACACATATAGAAGTGCATAAATACCAATAGTACTATATCTATAATGTAAATAGATGTTTGTAATTATTTTTCCTTATTCACTGGCACATATATCAAGGTACTTTGAAATGTCTTAATTCTTTCTAAAGTAGTAAACCTGTGAATTCATGTCTATAGATGTAAATTCAAATCTGCAGGTATTAAATTCATACAGTTGTATGTTCCTCCTTAGGCAAAAAACAGAAATTAATGTAAGTGTCAAGACAGTGATAGGTAACCTTCAAAACAGTCCTTGATTATTTTAATATTAATTCTCAGGATGGAGTCCTTGAATATTTTAATCTGAATTTTCAGACATTTACAACAAAAGAAGCTGGAATTCTGTATAAGGTTTCTTTTCCATTAGCAGGTTAGTGGTTTTTGAATTCAGGAGCAAAACTAAATATGGCTTTTTTTTCCAGAAATCAAATGGTTGAGCCATATTTTTATTGAAGCATCTGTGAAACGAATTAGGAAAATAAAATTTTGCACTTTAGTTGTAAGAAAATGTTCTCCTCAGCTTATTTCAAAAGAAGCCTTACCATCTCAGCTAGAGCAGAGATAACCTTTCCTAAGGTTGTTAGTGATTTATTGATGTTTGCTCCTTCCTGTGAAAATAAGGATACCCAATCAGTGTGGGGCATTGAATTTTGATAAAACTTTTGCACAGAAACATATTTAAGGTGCTGAATCACTAACTCACCAGAACCACCAGGATTTAGAGTTATACTACACATTCAAGTATCTCTTTATTTATTCAAAGCTACTGGTGGATAACATTACCATTCTTTCTTATCATAAAAGAGCTACTACATATGTATGTATACCAATCTAGGATGTCACTGAAGAGTTCCATCTTCTAATCTAAAACCATAAAAACTTCAGATATTTTAGGATTGCAACTCCCAGAATTTCTAGCCAATATTGCTGGCTATGGATTCCCAGCACATCTGAAGGAATCAGGTTGGGGAAGACTGAGGCAAGCCAATCAAGTTTAGGAACTGTGTCCCAAATAGAAAATAATAGAACGTGTAAATACAGACAACATAAATGGTAGATGAACAGCAATTGTTGTAGGGAATTTTATCACAATTGGTTTGCCCTTCTCATCCTTCTGGCAAGTCTTTCATCATGCAGAACTCTTGCCTCATCCACATAATTATATAACAGGAATGATGATCTTAGGCAATATTTTTTCATGCATAGCCTTCCTTTGTTTTCTGAGTGCTTCTTTCATTTTTATTTTCCTAACCATAGAAAGGCAAACAAACAACACTAAGAAGGAAAAGATGTAAAAGCTACACAATATATTTTGATTTATAGTACTACATGTTTTCTATCAGGATAAATCTATAGCTTTTCAAAGGATAATCTCATTCAACAGTTTTAAAACTTAATGTGCAAAGACATTTACATAAATATCTCCCTTAGTCCAGGTTATTTTTTTCCTTACCTTAAGTCTGGTGCCTTTTGCTCCAGTGGAGTCAGCCCGTTCACTTCCTGCAAGATCCACCAAGCTGATTTTGCTGACCTGAAATGAGCAAACAGATTAAATATTGCTTTATATCCAACACAGTATCTACCTCTCAGATTATTCTCTAGCACTTAGGCATGATGGAGTATTTGTTATTATTAAAGGAAGTCTAACCATTGGGAAAAACAAAATATGAAGTGTTTTAGCAACCACACAATTCAGAAAACAGCCATCTCTGGGATGATCCCAGATTTTTCTAAACTGACTTTAATGAAGAAAAATTATAAGGCAATGTATAAGAAATGAAACAAGGATGCTTGGATACTTATATGATAAAATAGACTCAAATGATATTGGAGAATAGGTGTTGCGTTGGGATTTGAACTGCCCAAATTCTTAGCAACCATAATATTTCCAAGAATCTGGACAACACCTCTTTAAGCAGGAGCAAGGAGTTCAGGAGGACCCCCAAATTGTGCACAGGATCTCTCTGAGGCATTGCAACCCCATCCAAAATGAGATTTAGCTTTACCTTTAAATTTGGTTCCCAGTATTAATCTATTATCACATAATTGGTATCACATCAAGCCTCAAAAAGCTCTTTCTCTTTCTGTG
Source organism: Protobothrops mucrosquamatus (assembly GCF_001527695.2). Lineage (NCBI taxonomy): Eukaryota > Metazoa > Chordata > Lepidosauria > Squamata > Viperidae > Protobothrops > Protobothrops mucrosquamatus. The sequence continues at coordinate 728,193 of NW_015386542.1, forward strand.
TTGAAGTGTTGGCTCCAAAGTCTCCCTCAAAGTCTCCTATCTTTTCTCAATGCAGAGAAAGATTGTCTATAGATATGTGACCGAAATTGAAGGGGGAAAAAGCTATCTTCCATTTGCTCCCTGTGCACTGATGCTTTTTACCACTCTCTTCATTATATCACCAATTTAGTCCAACTGACAGCTGAGCCCAGAGTCTTTGTCGTGGCTGGACAGTACTATTACAAGTGAGATGGTATCAGACTGCACGCATGAGTACTCTTGGCCAGAAAATCAATGCATACTAATTTTTTAATTCACCTTCTCAGTGGTGATGTCTGTCTCTGCATCGTGTCTCTTCTGGGTGAAGATAATATTGAAAACTGCATGCGAGCGGCTGCTCGTTTCATTCATATTAGTGGCTGCCACTGTCCTATTGAAGAAGAGTAACAGGGAATTTATTTATATTTCTTGTCAGGAAAGTAAAGTTGATAAGAACAAGCAAATACTAATAATATACAGATGTTTAAAATATCTTTCCTCGGTTTAGAACCTTTCAGATATATTACTGTATTTCTCAGAATTCATAATTGTCATGGAAAACTGCCACAGTGGCTGTGAAATGTAATTTCAATACATCTGGTTGGTACCAGGTCAAATGTGTGTGTTTAGAAAACATTCGAATGAGTGTTTTGCTTATTACAATTACATAAAGTAAAGCATGTCTCTTCAAAGTGTTCAGACAGCTGCATCCCCTAGAACAGGGCTTTTCACAGATTGTACCACTTTTAGGACATGACAATATTTGAATACCACCAGTGCTTAGCAAGGTGTCAAAAACGTGATGACTAAAAAAAGGGGGGGGGGATTTTGGGTTTTACTGATTAGATTCATTTGTTGTTATAGAAATGGCTAGTTTATAGTATTATGAAAAAGTAAAAAGTTGAGGTTCAATGTTAATGCTTCCTTCTACTGCAACAGAGGAAGTCGGAAGTCAATGCCTTTTCTTTTCTTTTTCCCTTCTCCCCCTCACTTTTTCCCCCTTTTTCCTCACTGGGTCCTACTATTTGCTGTTGTATTTTATTCTATAATCTAATAAAATGTTACAAACTGTAGAAAAAAAGGAAAAAAGTACCGGTTTTAGATTTCTTCGGTGGCAGTTCCTTCGCTGAATCCCTTTCCCTTTGCACTGATAAATGTATGATGAATTTATCCATATTTATTAATATGCACCACTATCAGCTGGCTGGCCGGCCGTTCTTCCCCCTCTCCCTCTTCTCTTCTTCCTCCCTGCTTTCTGAGCTCTCCTTCCACAGTGTAGTAAGAATGAACACACACCCCAGTCCCTTCACTGTACCCCTAAAGACACAGGAATCAAGCGCAAACCAAGAAAGGCTCACAAAAGCCTCCCAGAATAAAGACACAATAAACTCCATTTTTTTTTTCTTTTAAGCTGCCTCAGGCGTGTCACAGGTTGCAACCGGAGCCTGAAAGGCTCCGACAATTACAAAAAGTGATAATCTTAAATTAAGCCTGTTTACCTGCAAAGAAAATTTGCTAAAAGCCATAGACAGAATCAAGATATGAGGGTAACACTAATTACATTTGTTTAAAGGGATTAAACCTACGTAAGCCAACACTTTAGACTCATTGCTAGCCTTTGTGAAACAGACTAAAATATTCCAATAACCAAAACACACAAACCGAGCCTCTGAATTACAAAACGCTGTAAAAACTGTATGAAAATCCTTATGGTAACCCAATCAAGCTGCCAGTTGACCAGGAACCCACTGGCTTCTGAAATAAACCAATCTCCTTTCTGACAAGTTCGTCTCCCGGCTTTTCATTTCATCAGCGCTGATTGCATTCTCTTGGCTGGAGAAAAAGAACCAGGGGACCTTTTCTTCCAGCAACAGATTCTTCTTCCCTGTCTCTTTTTCCTCCCTGCCTGCTGAGCTCTCCTTTCACAGCTTCTTCTCCATCCTCTTTCCCGCCAAAACCACCTTCTTTTATATCCTTTCTTCTCTCCCACCCCCTTTTCTCTTTGGTTCACCTCCAGCTACGTGCTGCTTCCGGAAGCACCAATCAGCTGGAGCCCTGTGGTGCTCCTGGGGCTTCTGCTGAGCCTTGACAGTCCTGCAATCCAGCTGCTTCTCCCGCAGGCTTGGGTTGCTTCAGTTCATTCCCCTCCCCTGCTATACTTGTCTAGGAGGGTCGCATACCACCTGCCATGTGCCAAAGTACCACTGGTGGTATGCGTACCACCAGTTGAAAAGCCCTGCTCTACCACTTGGCATAGCAGCTTCAAGGAATTTATCACTTTATCTTGATGTACATGTACATACACAGCTGCATTGCATCACCATCAATCTCAGAGAAAGTATTGTCTGCACATATACATGCATGCACAGGTAACCTGGGAAAGCCCTCAAAGCAGCCATGCCACATCATGAGAATTGGAATGCCTTGAAGACTGAAGAGTGGAGCACTTCAATTTTAATATTTGGCACAGCTTAAGCCCGAACAATGGTCTTCTCCAACTGGGTGCCCTCTGTACCTATTGAACTCCCATCATTGTTCACCAAGCTATTGAGAATTTATTTAATTGTAGGCCTTTATGTCTAGAGGCCAATAGGCAGGTAAAAAAGCAATCAATAATGAGGAAAAAAATCAGTAAACAAGATGCATGACATGCTGACTCAAAGCTTGCAAAGTTAAAAGATTTTTTTAATTCTAGAAGACTATAAGATGTTCCAGATCTACCCATCCCACATTACCATCTCACTACTAACAGGAAACACAAATATGTCCAGTTTTTGCTGGAAAAATCTTTCCCCTCTTTTCTTCAACATCTCTCCACCTATGTAGCTAAACAATATTCTGTAAATTTCCTATGGGCTTCTCAAACTAGAAGATATCATGGAGAACTAAACAACAACTGATGCTGGGCAGTTTAAGCCTTACTATATTGAGTGGTATATAAATTATAGTACTTGTATATATATGAGTAAAAAAAATAAAAACAAAAGTATAGTGTTTTTTATAGCAGAAAAAATTGGGGGGGAAAGAGTAAAAATGTAATCCTTACAAGATCTATATAAAGGTGAAAACTTTCTAGAGCTGGGAATCCTTGGCTTCTCAACTTCTTTATGATTCCACTTCAATGTAATTCACTCCTTTCTTGCTCTAGCTATGGAGAGATTGCTGCTAATGTGTATGTCCAATAGGGTAACATATTAAAATTCTCAAACTCACAAAAGAACTTGGACTTCAATCCATCTAGCAATATTTTCATAAGGCCAGTCATGAGACCATACTCTATACCAGTGGTTCTCAACCTTTTTAATGCCGCGACCCCCAACCGGTCGTAAGTCGAGGACTAAACCGGTCGTAAGTCAAGGACTAAACTGGTCGTAAGCCGAGGACTAAACCAGTCATAAGTCGAGGACTACCCAACCGGTCGTAAGTCGAGGACTTTCCCTGCCCGGGAGCGCCGCGCATGTGTGGTTCCGCCCCCTGCGCCGGCCGAGGCGTAGCTGGCAAGCGGCAGAGACGGAGCAGGCCGACCACCAGCTGGCCCAGCTCAAGGGAGGTAAGGCACCCGCCGGAAAAGGGGGGAAAAAATGGCGGACAGCCTTGCTTGGCGACCCCGTGAAATGGTCGATCGACCCCAAATGGGGTCGCGACCCATAGGTTGAGAACCGCTGCTCTATACCATTCTTGTTTGAATTATTTAAGTTAAGGTTAGTGCCCTCTCTCAAAACTATCAAAATATTCCCTGATATTTTTATCACAGTAAAATTCCTGTGAAGGACTTGACTAAAAATATTAATTCTGAATGATTTCATAGGAATGCTACAATGAGATACATTTTCCTTGTTCTTTTTACCTTGCTTTGTTCCCAGAGTCCATTAAATCCTGAATATCATTGTATGAAGTAACAGCTAGTTTTGAGAGATCTTCAACATATGGTCCAAGGAGAGGATGCTCTCTGACCCTCAGGTTTCCTTTATTCTTGGGATTGAGGAGGTCACGCACACGCTCACAATATATTTCCATGTAACTCACCTGTAGGACAAATTGCACTTATTCTGAGAATGGTATATTTAAAAAACATTAGGGCAAGAGAAGCAGAGAAGGACACTAAATATCTTGTGGGCACTGACTGATATGCACAAGCTGCATTTCACATCTTCAACCCAGAACAAAAATTCACAGGTGCCAGCAAAGAAGAATACAACATTGCATTTTATAAATGTGAGCAGATTTCATAAAGCCTGTAAACAAATAAAAGGTATTTAGCTATGCAGATAAGCATTTTCAATGGCAATCCTATTCACACAGAGGAGGAGCAAGACTGAATAAAGATAGTATAAATCTCTTCCAGGTAAAATGCATACAATAGCTCTCTTTTCTACCATTTTTTTCTGAATTACCCTTTCTGTCTCTATGAACCATAAGAACATGAGCCAATTGTGAAAGGGCTTTCCCAAGTCAATCCATATTTTGCAAGTCTGAAAACCTAGTCTTTTTTGGCTGATGGCCCTGCATTTTTTAATCAGTTCTCTAAGAAAATGAAATGAAAATATTGAATAGCTGAATAATGTCAACTATTCCATTACAAAGATCTTCCAGCCACAAAACACATCTCCCAAATATTGATTGGGTAATTTACAAGGCCATTCCCACTGCTATCTTCTTGCCAGTAGAGAATTGTCACTGTTGCACAGTAATGAAGTTCTTCCAGTACTCTCCCAATGCAACAGCTCATGGCCCAGCAGGCAGGACTTCAGGAAATGAATGAGGATTCATTTATTCAAGTCCTGCCTGCTAGCCCATAAGTTGCTCCATTTTACTTTTTATTACTCAAAATGATAAATCTTGAGCTGATTGGCAGAACTACATGAAGCCAGTTCGAATAAGCTACATTAGTAGCCATATGGCTAAGTCCATTGTATGAATACAGCCAGAGAATACAGATATTTTGTAATATGTGATCTTATTTTTCAGCTTACAAGTAGAATATATTGAACTTAGGAAGATAACCTGATCAACCAATAGGATAGGCATCCAGGAATTCTGAAGAATCACCAAGTCAGCCTGATCAATAGATAGGGAGATTAACACTGAAAGCTGATGGGATATTTACAGCTTATTAAGCTTTCTTTTTCCATGTTGCAGTTCTAACTAACAAGTACACTATACCCATAGTTAATTGGTATTAATCAGTATATAAGGCACTTCCACACAGGCTAACAAAACAGCTCTAGTTCTATGTGCCATTGTGCTGGTTGTCTATATTTTGCCGCTAAACGTAATTTATTTCTGACACAATTGGAGGGTATTTTCGATTGCACAAAAGATATCCTTCCATTTGCAGCCTTGACGATTTGTAGCAGTTCTTCCTCATCCTATCACCTCATTCTTGTCTTTTCTTTTCATTTCTAATAAACCACCAAACCACTAAGTAGTGTCTGTACGATTTCCTCCCGAGGTCAGAAAAGGATAAGTTTACTTCCCAATATGCTTAGTGATCTTATTTTATACTTTCAAAAATGGGAAAATATTAAAGGGGCTGAAAATCCTGATTATTGCATCAATAACCCTCCCCACAATAATAATAATAATAATAATAATAATAATAATAATAATAATAATAATAATGACAAACTATTTAATAATTATCCTTGATTATAAAACAATTGTCCACACATGTTACAAAACAAATCTGAGGATTCAGAAATACATTATTAGAAAGCTTTTTTTGGCAAGCGCATTTTTCTTCAACTTTACATATTTCTGCAGCCCCAGCATAATAAAGTTTCTTTTGCTGCTCGAAACTACCTATAAAAATGATATTGAGTATTGGAAAGTTGCCAACTGTACCTCCACTGAGTAGGACATATTGTCATTTGTGGTGTCATTGATTCGAGAGAAGAGATCCTCGCACAGCTTCATAGCATGAGAAAGACAAAAAAAAGTTACAATTCTGTAACAACAGTACTATTTTACATCATTTAAGTTTTCAAATTGTTTGTAAAAATAAATATTTTCCATAAATAATATTTGGGGAAAGGCTCTTAATTAATTGAAAAAAAGTGATCTGGATAAAAATGTAAATTCCAACCAAATCGTGAATTTTTCTTTTTAATAGGGATATACGATATTGCAGAAGGAACTATTCCCAGTGACAACATCTTGCAACTCAAAATTTTCTATTGTTTTATAAGCTACACTTCTGTACAAGCATACAAGTTGTTGAATTCATATGCCAACAGTGACCAACTCAGTGATTTACTCAGAGGTCTCCTTCTATGACAGAACGTTTAGTTGAGACTAAGTAAACCAATTCTATTCGTTCTACTGCTTCCCTTTCTTGAATTTTTAATAATCAGGGATAAATCCTTCTTTTGTTTCCATCTACCATTGTTCAATTCTATTCATGCCACATCTTTCTATTTTCTGAAGATGTCACGGGATTTTATATTTCCACCCCTTTCTTGATTGTCACTTGTTAACAGAACTGCTTCATACGCTTCCTGTCCCAAACATTATTTTCTTGGATCTGTTTCTTACTTTGAGCTATTTCCCATTGTCATAATTACCTGGGGAATTATGCCTTGCTGGTCTTTCTCTTGTTTACCCATCATTGTATATGACTTGCCAGCCCCAGTCTGGCCATAGGCAAAAATGCAGACATTATAACCTTCAAAAGCATGTTGCAGCATCTCCTCTCCAATGTCCAGATACACTTGCTTTTGAGAAGCATAGTTTATGTCTTCAGGCTGCTCAGAAAAAAGAAAAACAGAGATCACTGAGGGGAACTGGAAACGATTTGAGAGAAGACAAAGGAAAGAGGGGAAAAATCTTTTCTCCCTCTGCACAATATAGTCAATTTGAAGCCCCCAAATGTTCTAGTTCAATCCTCACAAACCTTGATCACTGGCCATTCTGACTGGGACAGATGACTGTTGCTATCCAAACACTTGGAGGGCAATAATACCTCTCCTTGATAGGAACTATTCTAAATTCATTATATACTTAACTTGCAACCACTTGTCTAACAATATTTAAAATGGCCCTGGAAAAAGTGTCTTACAAACTGTCCTCAAAAGACCATAGCATCAACTCTGCAGTCATGTGGTCACAATTCAAGTGGTTGGAAATCGGCTCACATTTATGCCTGTTGCAGCATCTTGATCACAATATGCTACTTTCCCAGCTGGCTTCAGACAAGCAAAATCAATTAGGGAAACTGGATTTGCTTAACAACCAAGTGATTTGCTTAATGACTGAAGTGGTTTGTTTAATGACTGTGGTAAAAATGGTCATAAAATTGGGTACAATCGCATGATGATTTGCTTAATGACCACATTGCTTAGCGACCAAAATTCCAGTCCCAATTGTGGTTGTAAGTCTAGGAATATATACATGCATACTTTTTTCCTAATATTTTTTGGGAAAAATAACTTTCATAATTACCAATAATTTAAAGTGGGTCTCCCTAAGAAAAAGGAAAAGTTGTGTGCATATCTGTTTGTATGAGGGATGCTGTCCCGGTCCTGTCCCTTAAATATTGTCATTTGACAGGATCTCTATCTCTACCCTTTTAGCCTTCGGGGTCTATGAAGTCCTGGCTCTTCCCCCAAGCACTAGGCTAGGATGAAGGTTGAGCTGTGAGGATGACAGTCTGTGCCAGAAGTAAAGGGCACTCTTGTTTTTAGCAATATTTTAATAAAATTGTGAGCTGCTTATTCATATGAGATAGATAGCAATATAAATCCTGTCAGTAAATAAATAAAAAATAAAATAAAATTACTATTAATAATTGGTCGTAGTAGGAATGCTGTGATGGACTTCATGTTAAAGCTTAATTGTTTTACTCCATATGCCTATAAAATAGCTTGTGTTTTCAGCCACCTTCTAATTTATCCAGTATACTATCTTTGGAGGATGGAAAAAGTACTTGCCATATTGGAAGGTACCAATTTTTTAAAAATGTTATTGCTTCTTCTATCTACACTTTTAAATGTGTTGTTCTGTAGATCACAAAAGAATCCAGTTACAGATAATCTTCATTTAATTACCACAACTGAAACCAGAACATCAGTAGTTGAGCAAAGTGGTTGTTAAGCAAGATGGCATGTGACTGCCTACATGACTGCTTTACTCAACAACTGCAATCCTGGCATTCCCAATTGTAGTCATTAAGGAATCATGGAGGTCATTAACAGCAATAGCACTCAGACTGATATACTGCTTCATAGTGCTTTACAGCCCTGTCTGAGGGGTTTACAGAGTCAGCATATTGCAATCTGAGTCTTCACCGAGTCTTCACTGTGGAAGGATGGAAGGCTGACTCAATCTTGAGCCATTCAGGATTAAAACTCCTGGTTATAGGCAGAGTTAGGCTGCAATACTGCATTCTAACCATTCCACCACCACAGCTCCTCAAGCAGACACAGTCCCAGGTAAGGAGTGTGGGGTGCCTCGGTGGGAAGGAAAACCATGAGAGGCTCAGCTCAGGAGCTGAAAATTCTCTCTTCTGAGATCCAAGCAGGATTCTCATCCCCTGAGGAAGAGATCCTTATACACAACCTGCTCAAGTCCTCGCAGGGCCTCCCACATCTGCCTGAAACATCCTACATTCCTCACCTTACTGTGTTGCCTTTCTGCTCAGGAGCTGAAAATCCTGCTTGGATTTCAGCTCTCTCTCATCTTTAGGAGCTGCCTGAAAGAGCTGCCTGCTGAAGGATATCAGCTCTGCTGTAAGCAGAAAGGAACTTCTTCCACAGGGTGCAGAAATGGAGCATAAATCATCGGGATTTAAACTCCACTTTTGCCCCCCATGGGAGAATGTCAACTTCCCTCTCCACACAGAAGGGAATGCCTTTGGCAGGATTCAGGAACAGAGCTCAAATCTCCAGGCTATAGGTAAGGAGCTTTGCTTCTGGAATACTTTCTAGTCCTTTTACCAGCAATGTCACCATCTGTATATATTTTTGCAATGTGAACACAACCTGCAATACATATGCTCTTGGTCACATTAGAAAGAGGAAGTTTAAAAATGAGTAGTTGCTAACTTTTTAAGCTGCTGCCAACTGCCTCTCCTGTAGGGATACATTTTTCTAGCCAATCTGAGGTCCCATGTTAACAGAATGACCCAACAAAGTTCAATTCACATTTACATATTTTTTCCAAGATTCAGTTTAATTGGAAAGATTTTTTTTAAAAAATCTAAGTTTTAGTTTTTGAAGCCTACACAAAGGAATCCCACAGCCAACCCCCCTCCTTTGTGCCCTAATATCTACTTACAGTTGTATGAGACCAGTAGGAATAGTCGAAGCTGAAACTTTTGGGTGTCTCTTTGGGTTGCTTTGGATTAATGATAGCTAGGAAGAAGCAGAGTAGAAACATTATACAAGGAATTAGTAAACATCATTTCTAGATTCAATAAAGAGAAGTATCCAAGTTCATAAAACTATCCAATCCATGAATTTGAGAAACACTTTTTACCTGTACTTCCTAGAAAGTTAACACTCCAGGTGCCCTCAAGAAAAGTTCAGGTTCATCACGAAGAATTGTTTAGTAATCTGTGAACTGGCTAGGTGCATCATGACTTGGCATTGCAAAATCAAGTTACAAATATGCAAACAAAACATTTAAGTACAACAATTTTGCATATCTACAAATTTCTTTAAGATAAATCTCTTCTCTCTTAGACAGACCAGTCAAAAAATGGTGCTCTAAGTTTCCTAACAAATGTCAGATATTATATTCATGAAGTAATGGGAGAAAAAGTAACAAGTTTTTACTAAAAAAAATGCAAAATAAATACCTTTAAATATTTTTATTCTCAAACCTTTCCTTCAGTAAGTTTTCTCCCGAAAGGAAAAATCTAAGTAGCTGTCATTATAAATATATTACTTCCCTGCAGACATACACAAAATTTACCACAGTGAATACAATTTATGCATACAATTTAAATAGCAAATAATCTAATATGAATCTTTATTATATCAAAAGTTAGGTACGTGTACAAAGTCAATAGACTGAAGCAGAAATATGTAACTGAATATAAATTGATTCTCTATATTGGTCTACAAGGTCAAATATCATTATGGTAACCATGCCAAATGAGGAAGGGTTTATCAGCTGCCAACATAAACCATTTATGTTGGATTAAAACATTTTCAAGTAGCATATTCAACTACAGGTGATCTTGTAATACAATAAATCTAACAATTATTAGATTAATTATATTCTAATGAAAGGTCACAAGATCATTGTTTAATTTGTTGATATATCTGGGATAATTTCTTCCACACTTTTACTGAAAAAGTAATAGGAAAAAAAAAAAGGCACTAGAAAAATGGAGACATAATAACATTTAACTGGCTTTTCCATATCAGAGATCACAAGTGGCCAAATATCCCATCCATTTTTTATCATCTGCTGGAATGTCTCATAATGTACACATCTGTGATTGGCTAGCTATCTGTGAAACCTATTCCATAGAAGACAAAGACAAGGTATAATAAGTGCCTTACTCCTTTAATAATTCCTCCCTTTTTTCTTGGAAAGTCATTTATGTGAGGCTCCAATGCCTTTTTTGGTAACAGAAGTAGGGAACAGGTGGCCCTGTGGGCATTGCTGAATTAATAAGGGAGGACTGCCAGCTTCCTATCCCTATGTTGTATCATTTCAAAAAAATATTTCAGTTACTTAATTGAAATGAAGAATACTTACTAACTTACTAACTTAAATCGATATTACTTGTGTTCAGTTCTTTTGATTGATGGGGAGAAAACAGCTCTCAAGTCAGAATGAATGAAAGTAACTTTTAGATGTGTTGGTTTATTACCTCTAGGATTTGGTACTACAAGACAAGTGTTTAATTATCTACTGCAATTTTTTGTAGGGATGCTGATTATCTGTGAGGTGCCTTTGTAATGTTACAAAAGATGCTAGAATACAACTCAGATCAGCCAATGCAAGCCCTATCAACACCCCAGCGACATATGATCTTTTTTTTCTCCCTAAGAGAACATTTCATTTGAAAACATATGGAAAAGTAACACCAAGACTTCCACATCAGGAATCTAAGACAGAACTGAAGTTCTTGGGAACATGCAGCCATGGTGCTTTTTTGTGACTTTTGGAGAGCTGATTCTCACTTACTCATGGGAAAAACTGGGAATCAGATCTGACCATCACAGCAAAAGGCAGATGGATAGCTTGGCCTCCCACTTAAAGAAAAGGGGACATCTAGCATTTTGCATACTGCGGACACAAGGAGGTGCGACAAATGAATCCTGAATTCATCCTATATAGGAGCTGCTTTTGATACACTGCAATCAGTGGAATTATTTCATAAAGTCGTCTTAGTTCTTCAAATTCATTATTAGACGTTCTTGAATTACTGTGGGCTTGTTATTTTTTCCAATCTAGCCTACCTAGGAGAAATCTATCAGTTCTAAATCTACCCAATGGCACAGTTTCTTGATATTTTGAAATGAGGAATGATAAATTGGTTCTAAAATGAGCCTAGAACATAGACATGCATATCAATCGCAATATTCCTTTTTGGATTAAGCAGCATTTTGCAAAGTGTAGAAAAACAGTAATAAGCAATAGTTCTTCATAAATTTGGGGTATATAATACTTAAGTAATTTACCTGAATAAACTGTGGCTTTACTGAGATGGTGGTCATCTTACAATGTTGGAAAAATCAATTTGATATATACATATTGGTGGCTACAGCTAAAAGGAGGTAGGAAAAGGCAGATGCCAGAAATTTTGGTGGGGGAGGGGGGTACAGGCAGCTGGATATGTTGCACTTGAAGCAAGGACAGTAGCAGTTGTAGCAGCAGCCAATTTGACTATAAGCGAGATATATCTAACTAACCTGCTCCCCTCTTCCTCATTTTTCCCAGAGTTTTTCTTTCAATAACATCTTTAACTACTACTTGCCACTGCTAATACTCATGGCTTTTTCCTTGGGATAGAACCCCAAACATTTCTGCTTGAAACCTGCATGTTTCAGTTTGAACATTTCTCAATGAAAATCAACTACTCTGTGCAGATGGTTTATGCACAAAGTGTTTCACATATCCCAAAAAGCAAAACCTAGAAGAAAATAAACTGAATGCTTAGTAAACAATTGAACATAGATCAAGGGATAAGAAAAAATGTATGACATACCCTTAGTTATTTAATGTATTTGTTAAGTCTATAAGAATATTTGTGGAAAGTGAATGAACTTCTGCAGAAAACGTATTTAGGGGAAAAAACAAAGGCATTTCCCAAACTGTTTTCCAAAAAACATGATTCCTCTTGCCCCAAATTCTGCTAATGGCCACTTTGCATTATCTGGTAATGGCCACTTTGCATTATCCTCTTGCCCCAAATTCTGCTAATGGCCACTTTGCACCCCAAAATGTTAAAGATAACTCCAGTCTATGGCAAGGTGTACTCTCATTGCCAGCAGAATAAGGTTACAGCCAACAGTTTATTTGCATGCATAAGGTTCCAGATTCAATCATTATATCTCCTATTAATATTCTTGACATAGAGGAGTTGGGAATCCGAGTTATGAACGGGTCAGTGCAACCATCTTAGTGCAGAGGTCTAAATCAACCGATTTTCAGTTCTGATACTGTTTCTAGCAGTTTGATTTCAGAAGTAATGGTAATGAGGACTGAGAGGCATTCAAGCACTAAACGTTTGTCTCCTGGTGAACCATAAGCATACTTTAAAATTCTGCACACATTTCTCTTCTGATGTCAAGAATGTTACTATGGCAATCTAAGAACTGAGACTGACTTGGCTTTGTCAATCTCTCTTAATTGTTACTGCATTTTAAACAGAAGAGGCACGAAATATGGAATAATGGTAAGCCTAAAAAAAGAAGCAACTCTATAATTTTATACATCATTTGGATGACCTTTCAGAATAAAATGGTGTGGAGTCAAGAATTACAATTTAATAGGAAGGTGATGCGTCATTCAAATTAGAAATTCTCTTCATTATGTAGACTCAGTTGCACCAATGACAAGTTCATTTTCAAAGAAGAAAAAGAAAAGGACAAAGGCGCACACACACCCCTCCATAGGTGATACAGAGGGAAGCATGTAAGGATAGCAAGATTAAGAGTAAAAAGGGCAATGTTGTTTTAAAATTCAGGACATAGAAGCATGTTCAACTGGATTATAAGCAATCTAATGCTAAAAATGTAAGTAGCACCATCTCTTCCCCCATTCATGTCCACATTTGCCCAACATCATCTCCAGACAGGGCTAGATAAATCTTTTTCCCCATCTTATTTTTTTCTGGGCTAAAAGAAACTTAACAAAACTAACTAATTCATTTACCAATCCATCCAGAGTATACATACACACAAACAATAAAGTATGAATCTGATACTTAGAAATAAAACACAGTTTTTCATGCCCTTGACTCACCTAGGAACTCGATAAATACAAACAAGCTAACAGTAACTATGATCAGACTCCATAATGTTATGTGGGAATGACCTTCAGAGATAAAGGGAAGAGATGCTGCCTAGAGAGAGAAGGTGAGAGAATTGTAATTTCTGACTTGGAAGATTCTGTTAATGTAGTCTTACAATAAAGTAGAATTAGCTCCTCTTGTCATGTTCCTGTCTGGTCTACTCAGGAAACTGACAGACTCTTACTCCTTATTCATACTTGGAATCATTTTCATACCACTGAAAAGTTCACATAACTAATAAAAATATTATGCACGGTTATATGCTTCATGTCAGCCTGCTCCAACCTTGTTTCCCTCTTGGTACTTGCTGGAATTGGAGATGTCAGAAAAACACAATTTTAATTTCAAGAGATAATTTAGGAAGGCAGTAGTCTTCCCATCACATCTAAAATTCACTAGATTGGGGAAATCTCCAGTAATAAAGGGTTTTCAGTATTTTCTTAATTATAACTTGAAGTTATTGGTGTACCTTTACAGGTTTTGCTGTGGTTTGAGGCAAAATATGTGTGGGAATTCTGAGAAATAAAGCATAAAGCTTTATCTGAACTATGGTTTGAGACTAACTTTGGGGTGAATTTATTCATTCAACAAACTTTCACCATGGCAAACAAGCATATCACATGGAGAAAGACATACATACACACAAAAATGACTATTTAGCATCCCATATCACCAGTGGTATACATTGTGATCTGAAGGGCCAGGAACAAAACTCTCCATCTGGGAAGGAGCCAAATGCACGAGTGAATTTAAAAAGGTAGCAATTTGCTTTGTATTTGTCTTCCACCAAATCAGAGACTCCAAGGATATGACTCCAGAAGCAATGACAAGATCCTCAAACTGACATTCAATTGTTTTAAAAAATTGATAGAATTAATATTGGGGAAAAATGATTATTTCAACAAGGATGCCCATAGAATGTACCTGATATATCAATTCAAAGTGGTATTCAAGGTGAAAAAAGAAAACATTCCTTGTATTTTTTTAAAACCTTTTTGTAACTTTAAAAACTAATCAAAAGAAATAACTGCTAAGGTTGTTCACATGAAGCAATTGTCTTTCTGCTGCAAGAGGCAAAAGAACCCCCAAACTCACACAACTTTTGCTTTTGGTTACCCTTGAAGAAATGAGTTTTTGTTTCTTCCCCTACTTCAGATAAAGCAGGCACGAGCTTTCCTGCACATTTGCTCAACCATATCCTCTTCTTTCAGCTCATCTTCCTTCCTTCCTTCCTTCCTTCCTTCCTTCCTTCCTTCCTTCCTTCCTTCCTCCCTCCCTCCCTCCCTCCCTCCCTCAGGTTTGCCACAAATGACTATTTGTCATGATTCATTTTATTTTATATCTGCCTGGCGTAAAATGGCCTCCCTCACATATGGTGCATTGCTGGAGAATGAACTGTGTTTATAACACTAAATTGTAAAGGCCAGAGGAAATGAATAAAACAGCCCTCTGTCCTGAATTAATGATAAGCCTTTCTGAAAAACCAGCAGTTGCTAAAGAAACTGCCAAGGGGAATCAAAATGGTGAGCATGGCCACCAAAGCAAAGGTACTGCAAAGGTCCTGCTCTTAAAAATGTATGGAGCTATCAAGTTATTTGAAATGTTGAAATCATATATTATAAATGTTCAAAATGTTGAAATCATATGACAGAGAAGGAATCCATAGCCTTATGTAGTCCTTGGTTGTACCAATGTTTAAAAAGTGTTAGCCTTTAAATATCTAATGACAGTTTCAAGGGTAAAATCTTTGCTGTGCTTGTAGTTAATGGCGCAGACTCATAGGGCAAGTGACCACTTTGGGCAGGGAAAGATGTTCCTTCTTTTAATCCCCAAGCACTCTCCTTCATCACCTTTCAGTTTTTCCTCATCAATCTTACTTTCCTCTGACACTTGGTGTTAGAGGCCGGGCAGCAGCCTCCTAGTGGAAATTTGGGAACTTATAAAATCTCATAGCAAGGTTCCAAAGAGCACAGATGTGATGATTCCACTGGACACTTCCCCAGAAACTCTTCAGATGTCAGCTCAGGAGAAGATGACCAGTTCCTGGCACATCAGGAGGGGAATTGGTCAATGGCTCCAAGTAGCAATCTGAGAGTGATTTGGCTGAAGCACAGCTACAGCAGGACAGCCCTAAGGTGTCAGATGGGGAAAGCATGCAGCTGCAGCTGGTCAAGGAGGAGGAGGAGGAACTGTCTTCTGCACCTGATCCAAGAACACATAGGGCAGAGAAAAGGCAGGAGCAGTGAAGGTCAGCCAGATTACTCATGAGGATAAGGCCTTGCCCTTCTTGATGGGCTGCACTGGAAGTGGCTATCTCGCCTTGTGTGTTCTGGTCGTTGTGATTCCTGCCTCACTTTGGATTGACAGACACCATGCCTTGACTTGGATTGTGCTTTGTGAACTCTGGACTTTTCTTGCCTCATAAACCCTCTTGTATGGTGGATTTAATTTTGCCTAATGAGTTTATTTTTATTGGGAAACTTTCAAATGCCTTGTGGACTCATTAGCCATTGCTCTGTGGACTAGCAGTGGTCTGCTTGTGGCTGGACTTAATTGGAATAGTTCCAGGTTTTTGGTGAAGGGAATTGCTGCGGAATATTAATAAACCCATTAAACAGTGGTGGGAGTCAGCCAGTTCATACCAGTTCAGCAGAACCTGTAGCTAATTTTTTGTTGCCCAGACCCAGAACTGACTTCCAGAAGCGGCATCCACACAGAAAACCGGTTGTTCACATATTTGAATACCACCACTGCCATTAAATCATGTGTGGGGGGGCAGCACAGCAGATGAACTTCACAAGAATAGTCCCTAGTCTGCAGGCCACTCTTTTAATTTTTCAAAAAACTTTAATTTTATGACAAAAAATGTCATAAAATCATGTCAGTCACATGGGTGCCTCAAATTATGACCATCATGACATACGATGGAAGTTCTGGACTCCATTACATTTGTAAGTCAAGGACTATCAGCATTGAACAGTTGATATACAGATATTCCTCAATGTACAACCATAATTCACAATTACAGTCATAAGTCATGCCAGTCATTAAGTAGGTCGCCACATGACTATGCCCAATTTTATTACCTTTTCTGCAACACTTTAAGCAAATGTGGTGGCCGTAAAGCAAACATGACTGACATTAAGTGAATACAGCAATCATTAAGTCAATCCATTGCCTGCAATGACATTATTTGCTGGAAACCGGAACTAAACAACCGTTTCTGGAAACAATGCCATAAACCATGGTCACATGACCCTAGGATGCTGCAAACAGTCTTAAATGTGGGCCAGTTGCCAAGCACCCAAAATGTGATCATATGACTGTGGAGGTATCACCACTAGAAGTCAATGATTACTTGTAGTGATCCATTTCTTTCCTTTTGCTTGAGTATCTCTAAAGAAACCCTTCTTACTATTCAAGGCATCCTTCATAACCTAGCTCATTCTGAATCGTAGCTTTCCTAACATCTTCCCTGCAATTTTACGCTCTCCATATGGACCTGTCCTTTGGTCTTCAGTCTTAACAAAGCATTTTGAGTAGCCACATTGATTTCTACTTCTGTCTTCTATTTTTTTTTTCTTATTGGAATTACTTGCAGTTGAATTTTTTCCCTTTTTTTCAGAACTCCCAAGCACCTAAGTTTTTTCCCCTCTCACTCCCATGGAAATCTATCTGAGTTTTAAAAATTCTGATTTTCTGAATTCAACCATTGTTTGCCTTAAAACCAAGAGCTTCAGGATTATATTATCTCTTCCTACAATATTCCTGCTACTTCCACTGACTAATTCTTCCTTACAGATTAGTATTAGGTTAGGAGTAGCTGATCATTTTGTCCTTTCCTCCAACCTCTGAAAGAAAAGTTAGGAATTTTCTGGAAAGGTCATATTTGGCAGAGTTTGCCCTCCAACACAAGTTGGGCTAATTATTCATGCCTCTTTGAGATACTGAAATTTGCTTTTAAAAAGATAATCCACATCTGTTGTTGGATGAACATCAGCAGATAAATAAATAAAAACAGCACTCTCTTTATTTCTCTATCACAGATGTTCTCTGTACCATAGCCAAGCTCATTTACTTGAATATCTGAACAGGAATGAATATATTATTCTTCCTATTCTATTGATCCTTTGAACAAATTGCCAAACTGCATCTTTCAACTGCTATATTCCAATCATGGAACTGATCCCATTAATCTCTATTATGTATCTATTAAATCACATTCGTCTTTCTTTACCAAAAGTTCAAGCCCATTTTATTATTCACATTCTAAACATAACTATACAAACAACAAAGGCTATAACTTTATGAACCAATGTTCTTTCTGATTTTTCACTGTAAACAAGACTGGGAGTCGTGGAGTGCACTCCTAAGATGTCTCCAAAGCATACATGTGCAACACACGTATGTCTCCAGCTCACCCGCCACCGTACAAAAGAAAGAATTGTACACTCCCTCAGATGTGTCAACAAAGGTAAATGCAGCCTTAAGATACATCACAATCTACAGCGGGGAGAGCCATACTTACGTCGTTTTGATTGCAACCATAAGATACATCAGAGTCTACAGGGAGGAGAGCTGCAGTGTCGGTGTCGTCTTTGGAAAAGCGAGACTAACAATACAACAAGGCCACAACGTACCAAGGTTAGAACTCTGTGGTACCATATTGACAGCAAAACTCACCAAGCTGACAACAAAAATGATAGGCCTTGAGCTACAGTCCACCACCTTCTACACAGACAGCAAGGTGATGTCAAGCTACATCTGCAAACAAAGCAGACACTTCTACGTCTATGTAGGCAATAGAGTAGAAACATGTCTAAGCCCTGAACAATGGCAACATGTGCCAACAGATAAGAACCTTGTGGACCAAGTTAAGTGGCCCACCCTTGCGACACAGTTGACAGAATTGATCTGGCTAAGTTCTTGGCTTGTCCAGACAGCCTGATGCCACAAAGACCAAAACACTATATGCTTCTAGCTCCAGATCAACATGCCAAGAAGTTGATGTGAAGGAATTATTGATTTTTTACTGTTCTGAAACCTGAATCAAGATGCTTTTGTAATTCAAGAACAGACAGATGACAGATAAAGATGATTGTAAAACAGACATTTATTCAGGAATACTGCTGAACTCACGTTTCTTGTAGTTTCTTCTTGATATTGCATATCTGTTCATCTTTATAGGTAAAAAATCAATAATTCCTTCATATCAACTTCTAACGTGGGTTAAGATTGTGTATGTCCTCCGGTGAACTCATGCTTATCACAAAGACATTCCAAACTGGCACGTAGCCAGGATATCCTGTGACCTGTTAACATGGGATTTACTGAATAGCTAAACTACATTACCCATAAGCCATTTCTTAAGGAGACAGCGCTTAACTCAATAAAAGCCAAACATTCTAACATACAGACCCAGCTAACTGGCTGATCCAGAACAAGGCTCATAACAACAACATTTTGCAGAACAAGCTTATCTATGAGCCCAGCTCATATGACAACACCTACCCAATCTTGGCTGAATCTGAAAAAAATTAAGCAGGATGGTCTACAAGACTAGAAAGTCTGCCTCCTGCCCAACCTTAAACACACCAGTTCATCCTTGCTTAACTAGCTAGGCATAAAGAATACAGGGCTATCATCTTCTCCAGTAAAAATTAAATAGGTATCTTTTTTCTTAATGAACACAAGCCTATTTTATGCAAATCCATTTTATGCAAATCTCTCTCCTATTTTGATTTATTTAGGGGACACACATTTCCCCTTTTTCAGAGATGAAAAATGGCCACTTTGGGGAAAGAGAAAATAAATAACATATTTCAGGTTTTGTTTTAGAAACCACATCAAAAGATAATAGCAACCACAGATGCTGCAGTAGTAACACATTCTTCAGTTACAAAATATTGTGATCTAATACACCCTGGAGACTTCCAGGGGAGGTATGGCAAACTGAAGATTACTCTGCAAAAGCAGAACCAACAGCCACAGCAAAAACCAAGAAACCTTGGAACCTCTCTGGTTAAGGAGAGGTTGGGAGATTGCCCATATGTGCAAATAATTACAGTATAAGCTTAGCCGTAAGCACATAAAGAATCTGAAACAAACAGCAAAAAGCCAAATAAGGTTTTGATCTTAGAAAGTTATAAATGGACCAAGGGTCCAGATAAATTTGGAGTATTTTATAATAAGATTTTGAAATTAATTACAGAGAACAAACACTTCTTGTGCGAAATGGATCTCTTTTGGTTTTTGGAAGACAAAATAGAGATAAGTAATTTCATGATTTTAAAACTCGACACACGAAGGTGCTAAAGATTTTAGGCAGAGCCTAAAAAATTCTTGACTTCTTGACCAAATATTGCTGCATACTTCTAACTTTGAAAGGAAACTTTTAGATCTGCATATCACCAAACTAAGAAAAAATTATTCTTTAGTAAGAGGAGCTCCAAAAGCTGCAATAGTCAGCTCAACAGCAGTCAAAGAGAGAAAAGCATAGAAGCTGTTTTTTCATCACATTCAACTGCACGCTGAAAAGATCTTGCTTTGGGGGAAGAATGTTAATGATCTCCTGGAAATAATACACAGCTTTTTTTTCTCTCCCTGCATAATACTGCCTTGCCTGACTCTTAACAGAAAAAAAAATAATGCAAACAAAACTGAAGGTGGCTTATTAAAAGGAAAGGGAGAATTACCTTGGTCATCCCAAACACCTCTCAAAAGAGAATGACTACTCAGTTGAATAAAAAAATATAGTGGTGGGAACCAGCTTTTTGTGGCAGAAGCAAGAGGTTGAGAAATGGGGATGCAGAAGTATTGACTCTCTTTTTTTTTCTACAACCAACAGTATTTACTATTTTTTCCCAGGGAAAAAATAAACAGCATGCATTTTATTTATTCATTCATTCATTCAAATTTATTAACTGTATAATTCCAATGGATTCTGGGCAGCATACAAAACTGGACAATTCAATAAAACCAAATAAAGCATTAGATTATATTAAAGCAGTCTTATAAACAACACAAATAAGACAAAGCAGAGGTCCCAGATATACAATAATACATCAACCCGAGGCCTAGGATCAAAGGCAGCTTTTAAGAGCTTTCCAGAACCCGAAAACAGAGTGCCCTTATGTCAGGAGAGGAGATCCTGTTCCAGAGGGTGAAAGATAGCCATTCGGTTTTGTCAGGATTGAGTCAAAGTCTGTTGCACCCCATCCTGAACAGCCTCCATCCCATTCTGAATGAGTCAACAGTTTCATCTGTGCAGCTCGACGTTGAGATATAGAGCTGGATATGATCAGTATACTGATGACACTGGATCTCAAATTAGCAGATGACCATGCCCAAAATTTCATATAAATGTTAAACAGAATAGAACATAGAGCCCTAGGACACTCCTCGTGTGAAGGGTCATGGAGGCATTCTGTCCTCTGAATCCACACCAAGTGCAACCAATTGCTGAGGAAGGATGTGAACCATTAGAGCAAGTGCCTCTTCATCCTAACCCCCACAACCCCTACACCCCCCACAACCAGTTTAGAAGGATACTACGGTCAACAACATCAAAAGCTGCTGAGAGATCATCAACAATCAGAACCAGCACTATTTCCATAAGGTACCCAGTCTGAAACTGATCCAGATAATACATTTATTCCAAGATTCTCTGTAGTTGTTGTCCAACCAAGGGGATATATTAACTCTGATCACCAAATAGTATAGTGGGCACTTCAGAAGAATCTACGAACTAGGCTCAACCTCTATGTTTGAGCAAATACATACTTGTCTTTCATATAGAAGTTTGACATATTGACCAGCTGTCACTTTAGCAGGAAGAACACCTGCAGTATATGAGCTAGGGAGAAGACTTTTCTATGTGGGACACACAGAATCTTACAGAAGTCATTTGGAAATATCTAAGGGCAGAGAGCAATTCATCTGTAAGGGAAATGGGAAAGTTTGGCTCTGCCTATCTGAATGTCTAAATCCCATACCAATCCTATATTCTCTGCTAAAGTTCTACCAAGGATTGTATAGACCAAAGCAAATAGAGTTGGTATTGACACTGTATCCTGTCTCAGCTCTGGAATGATCATTTCTAGGCTGATCATTTCTAACCATATAGATAATTTTTGACAGTGTTTGGTGAACATCATATTTACTTGTTTGTTTCCTGATTATACTACCAGCTTTTGTATTTTCTCTGCTTTCATATCCCTATTGCAAGACAGATATACCCTTCATTCTCCCTCCATCACTGTTAGGAGTTATTTCCCAGGTTCCTAATATTGCTTATATATTTATTTTAACAATATAAAATCTGCATGCATTCTAATGATACCCATGTCTACACAATTTATAATAATAAAAACGTTGGCAACTTCCATAGCAGAAGCACACTACTGCATAAATATGTTTAATAGTCCTCTCTAGTCAGTATTAGATACAGACTAACACTATTTCTTTATAAATCTATGCATAGAGTGGCCAGGCAATGATCTAGAGATTTCTATTGTCCCTTAAAAACTGCCAGATAAGTAGACAAATGAATCCAGAATTTCTTCAATTGTTTATTTCCCTGTTTTCTGTCAGCCTCCACTCCTACCTGTTATATAATACACCTAAAAGTCCAGTCCCTACAGCAGCTGGGAGAAGAGAGAGGGAAAGGAGAAGAGGCAAGAAGCCATAGCTATTTGTATATCTTGTGATTGGAACTTGATCATAAGACCTAGACATTCAGTCAAAAGAAACCATCATGGCCATAAATAGGATTTAGGAGTACACCATTATAACCGCTGGCACATTAGGACAGAAAGGAAAATAGCATTAAGAGTTACCTAACATTTGAATAAAGGAGTAGTGGCAGAATCAAAAGCTCAGCAAGTGCTATGGCCCACAATTACTTACTAAGAAACAGGGATCCAGAATAAAAGAAATTAGAGAATTTTGAAAGTTATCTGGAGACGGGGCTACAGTAGGTTCCCAAATAGCAATCTTAGTCTATCTTATATGAAGTCTGGGCACTGTAAGGGTAAAAATGTGAGCAATCTGCTCTTAGTGTCCTTTTACTCCTTTTACTCCCAATTTAGTAAAATACGGTAAAATAACTGAGCAGCTGAAATTCAGCTGGGCAAGGAGAAAATCTGTTTTTCACCAAGACAAATACCTTAGTCACTTACTATGTACGTGTAGAGTTGTTACTAGGAGCAGTTTATGATGCAGGCTGCTGGCAGATTAATCATACACAGCTTTGCGTTTGCAGTGCTGACACTCCCTAGTGTTGCTTCTACCATTGTAAGGATGTACTTCTTCCTGTACCCATCCTTCTCTTCCAATTATGCTCCGCAGCCATGGTGGACGATTCCTGTTCAATAACTGCCTGTTCTAAACTACCATATATAAGTTTATATAATGAAAGGGGACCTTCATTAAGCCAAAACTGAAACACTGCAGAGTCATTTTTTAAGATGCCTCATTGATGGATGCAAGACAAGATTTCAATACGTACTGTAGATCCTCAAGGACCAATCACCTATGTTTTTAATAGTAGATTTGGAATACCACCGCAATAGCTTGATTGCCTACAGAATACATACTTCATCCCTTCTGTAAATACCCCCAAAAGAGGTTTTTTTTTAAAAAAGTCTCTGTTCTCAGATGAACCAGCTCATATTTCCTTGCTGCCTCTCTTCTACCTAAGACTTATGCAGACAGAACTGCAAGCCCATAAAGTACAAAATGGAGGGGCTTTCATACCCAGCTAGAGGGATTAAGGACTATTTTCCCCTGCTCTAGATGCCTTTCTCCTGCAGGGGGGAAATGGTTTTGCTGTCTACAGACTATGGGGTTAGCATGCAGATGCCAGGAACAATGCTGTTAGATTGTCTTTAAAATGGATTATTTTAAGAGGTTTACTGAGAAATCAAGAATCCCACAGCTCTTCTGCCCTGTCCTACTTCTTTTATATCTAGTGGGGAGAGGAAGAATTTTTGGGGAAACAAGTGTTATCACCAAACAATGAACTAAATGCTCTCCAGAGTTAAGCTTGCTACGTTTATTTAGAGGACCAGATGATGAGCTTTACAATCAGGAATTGATTATTTAATTACAGTAGTCAAATTAATAGTTGTGCAACATTGGAAAACTACATAACGTAAAAATTGAGTTATGGATTAATAAGGCTGCTTTGTCATATTAGAAAAAAATCATAGAAAAAGTTAAAGTACCAAGACTTCAGAAGCAGGAGCCACAATTATATCAAATTCAGATGGATTTTATGGTTTACCTTAATAGCAATTGATTATTTAGTGTCAATATTAATGCCAATGTTGATGTTTAATTAACTGATTAATGTAGAGGCTGGGGAAAAACTCTAAATGACCTTGCAACATTATGCTAGCCAAATGGAAAATGTCCAGCTCAAAGGAGAAGGGTTCATCTTCAACAACCTCCCAATCACTGTCCAAGAGATAGGAGCTTCTACCGCATCTCTCTCTTCAAATGTTGCAGACCTGATCATTCTGTTCTACTTAGAAAATAAAATTATTCAAAATTATGCCTTAGCATTGCATAATGTTACAGTTAAAACTTTCTCCACATGAAGCAAAAAAAGACTTCAGCTTCTTATTAAGCTTTAATCCAACTTCCTGCCTTTATTCGGAAATGATATCATGGAAACAAACATATCAAAATAGTTACATATATTCCCACAGGACAATGCTTGGTACAATTTTATGAAAGATTAAATTATTCTATCTGTATAGTAAATTACAAAACCTCATTGACTAAGCTCTTTCACATCCCCTCTTTGATTAATATCAATCACACACGGAAGAGGCTCAAATGCAATTTGAAGTATCTAGTGGAAAATGATGGAGAAGTTACTCACTTGTGGTGTTTCCTGTCATTTGTATGATGCATTTGGAATCCTTACTCATTTCTCGGGAATTGAAGGGACGCACCCGCACTGCCACTTTTACTGAGGCTCCTGCCATCCTGGTGAGCTGCAGATTTTTATTCTCTTGCTAGGATTTTTCTTCTCAAAATGTCCTAGGAAGGAATTAAAAAGGTGTTAAGAAAGTATATCTCTTGAAGCTCAACCTGTCCTCAAGCATGATGATTTATTGTAGTGTTCGGATTGTTCTTATGATTGTTCTATCTTTCTTACTGTAGACTAGTATGTAAGCTATTCAAAGTTCTTCTTGATTAAAGCAAAACACAAGCCTATTAAGTGTGGTAGGAAACTTACCCCAATAAAGCCAATTGGAAAGAATTCTGAACAATGAGTAATTCCAAAGGATTGCAACAAGTCATTGGTACTTACAGAAATAAAGATAATTATATGAAAACTTTACCCAGATAGGCATGCATAAGGGGCTGCCTACTCAAAATAAAGATTATATTTCTACTACTTTCAAAAACAACCACCAGTTAATTTTAATTTTTTTAATTCCCTATTTCAAATTAATGTTGCATAATCAGGAGAAAAGGGACTGATTTGCACAATGCATTAAACCATAATATGGTTTGTATAATTTTGGTTAAGTGTATTTATTTATTTTTACTTATTTATTTGTATCCCAAGTTTATTATTTTTACAAACAACCCAAGGTGGTGAACATATCCAACATTACCTTCCTCCTCCTATTTTCCCCACAACAACAGCCTGGGCTGAGAGAGAGTGACTGGTCCAAAAATACCCAGTGTTGCGTGAATATAGCCAATGGTGGTTTACTCAATAAACTATGGCCAATACCCTCATTGAAATTTAAAAACTTAATGAAATCACTAACAAGATTTTTTTTGCCTGCCAATTAGTAATAAATTGTCTTCAAATATCTGCCTATCCTGAAATGTTTCCAGAATCTCTGCAAAATTGTATGTGTGGGAGGGTCCCCTGTTTGTGTAAAAGTTTTCATATATTGAGTATATGAGAGATTCATATATTTATACCTTCCCTGGTGCCCTCCAAATACGTTGTGAGTGCAGTTGCTAGAATTGTTAGCCAATCTAATGCTTTTCTGATGATGGATTTGAATTCTGAGTTGCAGTCTCAATATAAGTGGAGAACATTAGAATTTCCTAAAGAATGAGAATTAATAAAATCTTCTCCCAAAGATACTAATGCACTTTTGTAATGTATGGGATACATTACATTATGTTCTGGCAGTTGAAAAGCAAAATGGCCATAACAAAACTGATGAAACATATTCCAACATGTTAATTTAGTAAGGAATATTTAACAAGAGTCTCTATGGTACTAGTTACTTTGCAGATGCCCCATGACCCAGTTTTCTAGAGAGAACCTCTTTATTTTTTGACTAGCCATGGACCGGCAACTGGAGAGAGGGTTGGGGGTGGGAGACAATAAATGACAGGCTGAGCAGCTTTAAGGGCCTCCAAAAAAGTTGATCTGGCAGCTGCTTAAACAAAGCACAAAGGTTATTGACAAAGATGTCACTGGAAAACAGCAGACTTTGCTTTACAGCCTCTGATGCTGTACACACAAGAAGGCAGAAAGTGGTTTCTGTCATGTATTTTTAGTTTGAGGAACAGCAGCTATGTGGGTATTCTCTTTCTGCTCATCTTTCTGATACTTATTTAGTTTTTTAAAATGTAAAATTGAATTCTTCCTAACGTTGGCCAGGGAGATGTCATAACATTCCAGAATTATATAAGACTGCTCAAAAGGAAGATCTCAACATACAGTAGGTCTTCTTCCCCCTTATTTTTTGATGCCTTTTACAAAAGCTGGCATAAAATCAAAGAAAGCCTACCTTCCTTGCATTATCCGAATAACTGAGCTAAGCCTCCAAGGCCCACCTCCAGCCTTGTTTTAAATATGAATAATTAAATGAGCTAAGCGAAGCACTCAGTTAGCCACATCCAGCATCTTCTGTGGAAGCTAGGAAGTATAAGAGGAGAAAAAAAGGAAGACTCCATAGGGAACAACCAGGATACTTGTGCTGCAAAATCAATTGCTGCTTCCAGGCAGACCTTTTAATGCTAATGGATCATTACCAGATACTGTCATCATCCTTCAGTCACCATGCCACATTGTATCATCTTTTCAACCATTTTTTTTTCTTTAGAAGATTGATATGTTTAGTCATGAGGACTGGGAACAGAAGTGCAGATCTCTGAAGATTCAGGAATCCACAGCACTTTGTTTCCACCATTTGGGAAGGTTGACTTAGTTCATGTTTTTTTAAACTCCTGTCCATTCACCAATCCTTCCTGAACACCCATTTGTGTCAATATTTTTTAGAACATTAATGTCTGTATTTCAGATTTCCCATATACAGAAACTCCATTTGAAACGAGTTCACATATTCCGTTACAACTTCTTACTGTTTAAATCACAGTGCAAGAAAAATTTCCTCTGTATATACAGATCTGCAAATGAACATTATTTATAAAGCATTATAAATCGGCAACTTTACATTTATTTGTGCATTAATGCCACATAGTTGTCATCATAAATCCTATGCTTGCCAATTTCATTGTGAACAGTAGCAGCTTTCGTTAAAAAAAAATGGTACTTTGGTATTATAATAGACAACTCAGCAAGGTGAAAAGAACCCTATATATTTCTAGCATTTCTAGCATTCTAGAATATAAAATACATTTTTTCACAAGAACACATACATGCTTAAAATTATTACTGGGATCTGAACAGAGAGGGAAAATAATACCCCCATCACAAAATTCCCACTGATTGGGGGATTAATGCACTTAACAGAAACTGCATGGAACTTGTACTGCTATTCAGCATTCAGCCAAATTAGGACAAGAAAGAATGTAATATAAAATAACATTACACTCAAGACACAGCTGTCATGCTTCTCTTGGCTGACAAGGCAAAGCATTGCAATAATATATTACCTACAGTATGTCATGAACATTCAGAAAAGTAGATTTATTGTGGCAAAGCAATGAAGCCATTACAAAAGAATTACAGCTACTGCAAGTATTTATAACACTTGGTGTCCCAATTTGCTCCACTTATTTCTCCTGTGCTTAAAAGCCCATAAACAAATCTCTTTTAGGCAGGAGATACAATTTCCATCTGTTCTTTATTTTGGCAAAAACCTGATTTAGTATCAGATTGTTCATTTTTGACTGTAGAAGGACTTTCATATCATCCAGCATATGTATCTACTACTATAAACTATATGAGCCATCCTAAATTCATATGAAATCTACATTCCAATAAAGTACAAAAGTGAGATATTTTCTTTAAAAAGGCCTTTTGCTACAAAAGGCCTTTCATTCCTTTAGTAACTTAGAAAAAGTTATCTTTTCAACTATTTTGGAGAAATCATAATTGTCTACGATTTAGTTGCTTGTATATTGTTCCTGATCCATAGAATCATAAGAGTTGAAGATTTTCTAGGATATCTAATCAAACCCTATCTATTGCTGGAACTAAATGTAGGATATATCTCCAACATTTTGCTCAAAACATGGGGAAATTTAAGCAAAAGGCATTTGCCCCCAGCTTCTTCCTTTCTGAGATGATGAAGTTTTATTTCTTTGGGGAAATGTAGGCAAATCTCCAGGATGAGGGAGTCAAGGAAGAAATGGATTTTGGAATAGAAAAGAGCAAAGATTAAATCAGCCCCAGATTAAAGTTTGGAACTTCCAGAACAAAATATAAATTGAAATATGAAAAGTGCATTGAAATTTGATCCAAAAGGTCTGAGTAAAAAATAAAGAACATCTACAGTACATACAACTGCACTAAATTTAATCTTTATTTTATTCATGCTGCAATTATTTTTATGTCTGCCTAATTTAAAAATACTGCATTTTTCTGTCAATGTAAATCATATGTTCAAACAATTTGTTCTTTTATCTTCGTAGCTAGCAGATCAGTATCATCTTGTGATTTGTGATTTTTACTTTTATATGGTCCATTGGATCCTTTCCTTGATTCTTTAATTTCCAGTTGCTAGATCTTCAAATTAGAACAGCATAGTAATTGAGATTTTTAACACAGATGACCTACATTCTGATATTTAAAGCTAGAAGGAGTCTTTCTAGTTTTGTCTTTTTAATAAACTTTTATTTTGTGTATACCATGTAAATTTGTTCAGGAAGAGAAAGATTGATAGGTGAGTTTGCCTGAAAAGAGATAGAAAGATTAGGGCAAACTGAAAAGGATTGGGAGAAGGGCAATAGTGATAATTAGGAACGATGTACTAGTCCCATGAAGAGAGACTTGGGGAGCTGACATTGTTCAGCCATGGGAACTGGCTGGGAGGGGGGGGGATATGATAACCACCTCCGTATCCCTGAAATGTTGTTTCCAAAGTCGTATTTCAGATGATTCTCCTCTGCAAATGCCATCCACACCTTTTAATTTTTTTTCTTAAAAAGTATTCTAACACTTAGAAGGAGTATTTGGGGAAGGAGTTAAAAAAGATGTTGAGACTCTAGAAAGAGTACAGAGAAGAGCAACAAAGATGATTAGGGGACTGGAGGCTAAAACATATAAGGAACGGTTGCTGGAATTGGGTATGTCTAGTTTAATGAAGAGAAGGACGAGGGGGGACATGATAGCAGTGTTCCAATATCTTAGGGGCTGCCACAAAGAAGAGGGAGTCAAGCTATTCTCCAAGGCGCCTGAAGGCAGGACAAGAAGCAACGGGTGGAAACTAACCAAAGAGAGAAGCAACCTAGAACTAAGGAGAAACTTCCTGACAGTTAGAACAATTAACCCGTGGAACAACCTGCCTCCAGAAGCGGTGAATGCGCCAACACTGAAAGTTTTTAAGAAGAAACTGGACAGCCATTTGTCCGAAATGGTATAGGGTTTCCTGCCTGAGCAGGAGGTTGGACTAGATGACCTCCGAGATCCCTTCCAACTTTATTATTATTATTATTATTATTATTATTATTATTATTATTATTATTATTATTATTATTATTATTATTATTATTATTATTACAATATTTTGAGTACCTTCAATTTGCTTACAAAACAAATACTGAAACGGGAATTATTTTGGGGCAAGATGCTCCCATTATTGGATGTAATGAATTAATGTGGAAAATGAGTTGGGGTTGATGTCAATTTTTACACAATGTTAAACTGTTGCCCTCCAGAGGTTGTTGAATTCCAACTCCAACTCCTAGTTGGCATGGCCCTATAATAAAGGATGATGGGAGAAAGAGTTCAGCAGCATATCTAAATAGACAATTTCTGCAGAGAATTTGTGTTAACTCATCCTTTGTGTTCTGAGCTACATCACTTTCGAAGTTGCTGCCCAATGAAGACAGATATGTATCACTGGACAGGGCATAGTAACATTATTCTACTTGTTAAGCAGAAAATAAAAAACAGGATAAAAACATAACCAGACCAAAAGCAGACAAGTTAAAAGAATAATTAACATAATTATATCCATTCTTTTCTGTCTAACTATATTGCCCAATCAGCAAAGCTATCACTTCAGCAAAAAGTTTTTAGCGTGAGTGAAACTTTGTAAACCTTTTTGAACTGCCAGGAAGATCCCAGATTTGTGTGTGTGACTTAGAGCCAGAGCCATAACTGAAGAAGAAGGAAGGGCTGGCTCCTTTCTGGATTTTCTGTCCTCCCCCCCCAAGTCTTTCTTATTGTTGTTGCTTTACAGTACAGTAGCTCTCCTGTTTTGTTTACAGAGATAATAGGTAAAGAAAAGAGATAGCATCCTATATACAGTAAATGCTCACTAAGAAATCAATTTGCAACTATAGAGGAAATATGATACTGTAATATGACTAATATTTGGCTGCATAATTCAGTTGTTTTTATTTTACTCCATTCAACATTGCTACTTATTTATTTCTTAGCCTATACCTGACTCGGGAATTCTGGGAGTTGAAGTCCATGAGTCATAAAAGAGCCGAGGTTGCCTACCCCTGGACCAAGTTACTATGGTTAAGTGAAGTAAATGTTACAAATGTCGGCTAGCTTTTCCCAGTTGGGTGTCCTCCAGGAGTGCCAATCACAACTCCCATCAAATATAGCTGACCAGGAATGCTAAAAACTGTAGCAAATCTGGAAATTTCCCATAGGGAAAAAAACTAATCTAAATCAAACTCAAAAGGCAACATTATTTAAAATGAAGAAATACTTTAAGTCTTGAACTAACCAAAGCAGATTCTAACTTAATATAGACAACATGATGCACTGGAATATTTATTTCTTTATTTCTATTTATTTATATATTCCTATGGCCATTCATTTCACTATGGCAGCTAAAAACAGTTAAAAGCACAACATTAAAAATAAAATAAACAACTGACAAGAAAGGTTAAAAACAAAACAAAAACAAATGAGCCACGATTAACAGAATGATCTCACATAGTCTAAATGACAATCTGACCCCCAAGCCTGGGGACATAGCCCTGCCTTCAAAGTTTGTGAAAGGCTTTCAGGGTCAGGGTCAATCTGCTCAAGGGGAGGGGGAATGTGTGATGTTCACAGCGTAGGCATAATGACAGAAAAGGCTCTCTTCCTGGTCCCAGCAGATAACATTCCTATTCTGTTGAATTTAATAGATAGAAATAATTAGGGAGAAGTGATTCTAGAAATAACCCAGTTCAATGCCATGAAGGGCTTTATAAGTAACCACCACCACTTTGAATTGCATCCAAGCATCCACTACTCAAAAGGAACCTTGCCACAATATTTTAAACCAGCAGCTGCAGCTCTGGATGATCTTCAAGGACAAACCCGACATGCAGCGCATTGGGAGATGACTAAGACATGAGTGACCATGAAAAGAGCTTCTTTATCCAAGAAAGGACACAACTGGCACAAAATATGAAGCTGTGCAGAAAGTCATCCTAGCTATATCTGCCATCTGTTTGTTGCACACCCCCAAACTGCGCATCAATTTTGATTGGAATAGTGCCCAATCTGCACCCCATTCCAGAAAAGACTACAGAAAGTTCCTAGAACCACACAGCCACTTCACGAATCTCTGGAGAGAAAAACCAATCCGGTTCTAAAACCCAGAGCCAATCAGTTTTGCTATATTAAGCTGAAGCCAGTTCTTCCCCATCCAAAACCCACAACCTCTAGACACTAAGATAACCTCCACATCCTAGGGTAGAGATGTAAAAGCTGGGTATCATCGGCAAAGAGGCAAATGACTTCACTCAGAGGTTTCATGTAGATTTTAAACAGGTGCTGAGCCCTGAGGCACCTGAAAAGCAGAGGCTGCAGGCTAGACCTTTTTCTCTATCATCAATGCAGATTGGAACTGGCCTTGGTAGAATGAAGAGAACCAACACAACACAGTGTTGCCCACTCTTAATCCCAAAGCTTGTCCAGAAGAATATCATGATTGCTGCTGAGAGGTCAAACAGAGCCAAGATGGATGTACTGTACCTTGCACATCTCACTTCCACCAGAGAGCACCCACAAGTTTAATCAATGCTATTTCAGTCCCATATTCAGGTCTAAAATCCGACTGAAAGAGGTCCAGATAATCCACTTCTTTCTTTCAGCATTCTCTGAAAATGCTTCATGACCACCTTCTCTGGAGATGTAAATGATCCACCTACTCTGGAAAGTAGTTGATAACTGTCAGCATGAGTGGCTCTACCAATGGCTTCTTGAGGAGGGGGAGCACCATCACTTCCTTAATTGATTGTGGGACCACCTCCTCTCTCAAAGAATTATTAACCACCACCAGGAGTCACAGAGGTTTAATATACAGGTGGCCAAGCTTACAATTCTGAGAATTCAATTTACAGGACTAACAGGTTTAAACTCCTCCCAGATAGCCAAGCTCAGAGCCTCAGAATCCTCCAGAGGACCTACTCAAGGCTACAGTCCAGCTTGGAATAAATCCAAGCAATTTTATCTAACAGATGACTAGCATATTCTTCATAGAAAACTTGCAGATGAACCTCCAAATCAGCCCTCTCCAGGAGGGCCCATATTAACTGAACAAGGCTACCAGACAATTATCTATGAACACAGTAAGTGTGGGAAAATATGGACATTTCACTGCCCTTACTGTCATGGCATGCTAGGCATTTCTTCTCCCATTTCATCTCCTTCTGTTCCTCTGTAAACCAAGGAAATCTTCCAGGAAGAAGGCAGCTGTATAGGCACTATCCATCCAAGGTCTCCAGTGCCTCCCCATTCCAGGCAGCAAGCAAGACTTTGTCTGGACTGTGAACCAGACCTTTACAAACAACCCCCTCTAGAGCCAATTGGGGCCTATAGTCACCTATTATTTTTTTATTATTATTATTAATTTAATTTATATCCCGCCCTTCTCCTAGGGTTGACTATGGGCCTAATTAAATAGGTCCAGCCTCCATATGATGAAGAGGAGCCCCAGGAAAATGCAGGGAAACCAGAGAATAAACTAACTATGATAATAGTTCCCTCAATTCCAGATCACAGCGCCACTGCCTCAACAGAAAAAACAATCTGGCATATGATTTTTGTCATGCGTCAGGTCCTCAGTGACCTGGATGAGCTCCATGGCTGTCATAGTGGCCATGAACTCTTAAGCTATCTCAGACTCATGTCATCAGAGAAAGCAGGTTAAAATCCCCTAGTACTACAAGCCTGGGAAACTCCACCACTAGCCTAGCCACAGAATCCAGGAGCTTCACCAGAGAGGTTGTTTTGCAGCATGGAGACTAGTTTAATAGCTACTATCCCACCTAATACTTATGGATATTATTAATTTGAATGACTCAGATGGCATTCCAATTTGCCAATAACTGAATGATGTTTCCAACTATTTTGAGCAGATGGTATTTCCAGTCTAATTAAAATCTCAGGAGGAAATATCATAATTTATTTTGATCATTTCTTCCACTGCCCAATTATTTTTAGTCTCTATGCTTTTGTTTCCTCTCATACATTCTTAACATGTGGATGTTTTTTATACACATATGGTTGCATTGTTATTCCCCTTATCTTAATGATATCCTTTTAAATATTTAAAAATTGAAATATTTGTTTTCCTTCTCCTTTGAAATATTGCCAGTTTGTTTGCTCGGCATACAAAATGTTATCAGAAACTTGACATAACATTCTAGGTGAGACAAATCTTTGCTAACCCTGTACAGCTCATTCCTTTGTTTAACATAGCACCTGCCTTTTTTGCAGCCAATTCACTCTATTGATTAATTCAGATTATAATTTGTATTTTACCCAGATCATTTTTATGCCATTAAGAATTAAAAGTAGGGGAAGCAGCCTTAGCTTAACAGCAGACTACATGCTTTACATACAGTGCTTTTTTTCTAAAAAAAAAAAAAAAAGGTGCTGGAACTCACACACATCATACAACCCCGCCTTGCCTACCCTATAAGGTTCCATCCCAAAAAGGTGCCGGAACTCCATTCTGGGCGTTCTATGAGAAAAAAAGCCCTGTTTACATATATAATATCTGAAGCTAGTTTTCAGGCATTTCCGGGAAGATCTAATACTAGTCAAACTATCTAATGTTAGCTTAGGTGGACCAACAATATGACTCAGAACAAGGCACTGCTTTACATTTCCACTGCTTCTCTAATATGAACTGTATATTATATTGTAGAGAGACAATATCTATGAATATAATTTAAATATTTGCAAGGTAAGAACAGAGTTTTTGACTTTCTACAATGAGGTCAAAAGCTAATATAATAAAAAGGAAATATAATACAGTTATAGGCCTAAGACCTGGAACTGCTGCCATGCATACTACTTTTCTTGTTAGAATGCAGTTAGCTGAAGTTAACTAGTTGTATTTAACCCCAACCTAATAGTTTCTCAATAATTCTAGTCCTGCTCACCTGAAAAGCATGTACGACTCAGAATGTGTAAACCACTAATCTTAGCCTAATTGGGGACATCAAGAGACACATTAAAAAAAATCCAGGGCTCAGTGTTGGAAGGGTGAAAACATACCTACAAACGATATGATTATATATAAAATTCTTGAATGCGCGGAAATGAATAAACTTACGCTAGAATTAAAAGACAAGGAGGCAACAGAATTTTATGAAATATGGAACAAATGTTATGATTGGCTAGAACAAAGAAAGAAAAAGACATGATTACTGATGTAAATAAATTGTAAATAATATATATGAGATGTATAACACAGTTTTGTTAAGGAAAAAAATGTATTTTTTCAGTTTTATTTTTGTTGTAAAAAAGAAAAAAGAAAAACTAAAAAAAAAATAATCCAGGAATTAACTGCTGTCAACTAGAACTACGAGGGCAATTCGGAAATAAACATCTGTTTGGTTATCAATGACAGACACTCGCAGATACAGAACTTTTATTATACATGTTAGAAAACTACAAAACTAGAAAATTACATTACTTTTTGACATAATCACCATTCAAATTGAGGCACTTGTCATACATAATGTCTTACAAGGTTTGAAATTCCTTAATAGTAGTCACTCGGCGCCAAATCTGGGCTATGGGGGAGTGATCAAAAACATCCTAACCGAACTGCTTCAAAAGTTCTTGGGTGTGTCTAGTGGTGTGCAGACGAGCATTATCGTGAACCAACACCACACCAGAAGTGCCATAGAAAATCCCACCAAATGTGAAGATGCCAAAGGAGTACTGCTAGTGAAGTTCATGGAGCATGGTTTGACCATCAATTCGACGTCTACTGTGAAACATTATGAAAACTCAGACGAGCCATCCATAACAAGCGTCGGGGCATGCTGACTTCCGGTGTGGTGGTGGTTCACGAAAATGCTCACTCACACACCACTAGACGCACCCAAGAACTTTTGAAGCAGTTCTGTTGGGATGTTTTCGATCACCCCCCCCCCATAGCCCAGATTTGGTGCTGAGCGAATTTCAAACCTTGTAAGACATTATGATAATTTGAATTGCGATTATGTCAAAAAGTAATGTAATGTTGTAGTTTTCTAATATGCATAATAAAAGTTCTGTATCTGCGAGTGTCTGTCATTGATAACCAAATGGAGGTTTATTTCCAAATTGCCCTTGTATATCTCTAAATTTCTGTTTTAAATTTGATTGATTACTTTATTTGAATTTCTGATAATTAAAACCCTCCTGAATTAATTTCTTTGCATTATGTCTTAGACTGGCAGCTTCGTTAATAATAAGATAAAATATTGCACAGCTAGAATGTAACCTTGTCAAATGGCTATTGTGGATGAACTCTCACTTGCATCTTTTAGAAGACTCAGAGTTTGTGCTGAAAAATGAATATGATCACTATTTCAGTGGCATTAAAAGGTGAAGTAAAACAAAAATTGAGACAAAAAGAGCAATTATAGAATTTTATTCTACATAGTGATTAGCTATTGCTCACTATACTGCATGAAGCTTACAATC
The DNA here is from genome assembly GCF_001527695.2 of Protobothrops mucrosquamatus. Taxonomy (NCBI): domain Eukaryota; kingdom Metazoa; phylum Chordata; class Lepidosauria; order Squamata; family Viperidae; genus Protobothrops; species Protobothrops mucrosquamatus. The sequence goes on from NW_015386542.1 coordinate 764,018, forward strand.
CTAAATTGACCTTCCTTTTTCCTTATGGTGAAAAAAGCAGTCATTAATTAACCAAAAGGTACCAAAAGCACTTACAGCAGATTCACAATGCTGAAGATACTGTTGGCAAATGTCTGCCCAGTTCTGGAACTATAGCATGCACATATTAGTTTAGAAAATTATTATATTTAGTTCTACCTGTACTTCTATCTAACTATTTATATCTCAGGAGTACAAAGCATTCCCCTTCTTCATATTGCCAAACCCAATTGTACTATACTTCAAGGAGGGAAAAAACATGTGTTACTTAAGAGCTAGTACACTAGTACAAATCAATATATTCAGCCATATTTCTGCAATCAAGCTGTTCCTAAAATGGCCTTGTGTCACTTTTTATGAGACCTTGTAACACCCCCTACATTTGTCCTTCCAGAAATATCACCTCTGTATGTATCTTATGCCTAGAAGATTCCAAAATTATTGTGAAAGATGCAACATTTTTTCTTGAAAGCAAGATTTCCATTTTCTCATCAACTTTTCCACTCTCTGGAACTATCAGACAAAGGATGTATTATCCTACAATGTATAAATTAGGTGATGTATCTAATCATAATACAAGTGCTAATAGTTTAAATTTATTCCCTTTTGCTTCCAAATTCAACCAACTTACATCATTGTGTGTGTGTATTGTTTACATGTAAGCTTCTTAAAAATTAGTTTCAATGCCACCAGATATTTTTCTTTAAGAGAGAAGACGAGCATAGTTTTCATGTTGCATACAATAAATACTCATGAGTAAGGTACAATAGGACCCTGAAGTACTGTAATATCAGCATATAATCCAATGTTGATTCTGTTGCTACAGCAGTGCAGGCTCTAATTCATGTAAAATGGCTGACATGATATATCAGCCGGTCCTTCGCTCACACCAGACCTTTTTTTTTAAAAAGGTTCTGAAGACTTTTTCCCTTTCTCAGCTGTGTCAGATGACACAGCACTCACTTTTAGTCAACTACTTTTAGAACTGCTCCAACATAATCTTATAATATAGCATCTTTAATTGGTTTACATGTCTTACCGTTTTCCTCTAAAATGTCTTGGAATATTTTTGTAGAAAATAGTATTATAAATAACTGGCCTTTCGATAAACAGATATGAATGAAACCAATCTGTTATCTACAGGGCAGACATTTTGAATGTTCACCCCCCCACACACATCCTTTTTCAAATAAAAAGTGTGCTTAGGTCCAGCCCTGGAATTAAGTTAATTATGGCGATTATTGCAGCTCAGATATGCATTTCATGGACTGGCAGGTTTTTGCTCAGTCCTCATGACTCTGCATTCTCTTTATGGCCTTAAGTCACAGCCACTGGTGCAGGACATGTGGGGTGGGGTGGTATTTATTACCAATGTTTTCCCAGGCTGCATGTATTTCAGACGCTCACCTAACAAATAATCTGCTACTAAGAGTAAGAGTATCTCCGAAGAGCAAAAGCCTAGGACCTGCCCAAAGAGAAAGGGTGTCTCCCTCTTTCTGATGGATCAAGAAGAATGACGAATGATGAAAGAGCACAGGAGGCTGGACTATACCAAAGGCCTTATACTGGGTGTTTTACTTCTCCTCCCCCCCCCAAAAAAAGCTCAAGCCAAGGAGATCAACCTTGGCATCTGATTACTACATGGTCCACAAACAATTTCTTTTGCTAAGAGCAAGTACCCCACCATTTTCCATTTTCTTTTTTCTGCTACCCTTATTGGCCATGACATCACTCATACACACACATGGACGCTCAAGCCCAATGCTCTGCTTCTAATTGGGGAAAAAATTAAAAATACCCGGGATTGTGTTGCCTTTTAATTCCTCCTGGAAACAGTGGCTAGGTGCAGAGCTTGGTGACTAGACAAGCACACACACACACCACTGTTTCTCGACCTCAAGTGAATTCAAAAAGGCATCGCCGGGAACGCGCTCCATTCCATTGTCTTCCCTTGAAACCCAGCCAGCGGCGAGGAAGAGCGATGCGCAACTAGACGCGGCATTCACTGCAGAATGCCCAAGATCCGTGGCTCCGGGGCCGCCCCCACCCACGCGGATCTGATCCCCCCTAGGAGCCAGCACTGCGAAAGAGGAGGGCGGTAGCTCAGGAATCCTACGGGACAATGGAAGGGCTGCGGCTTACCTCAAAGGCTTTCTGCAATCCGTTCTCGACGGGGCGAGGCTGGGGCTGGCACTACCATTGGCAAAGCTCCGGCTGTGGTTCCCACCGGCTAGCAGAGCGGAGGGGCGTCTCGCGGTCTTCTCTGGCTTGTGGTACTGATGCTGCGCTCTCTGGGGATGCGCGATTCCTGCAGGTTCACTGAGCGCCCCGCCCACTTAGCCCTGCCCGCCGTTTGATTGGCTGAACCACCAGAACAGCCTGTTGACCGCAACCACTAGGAGGAGGAGCTTGGCTTGGGTTAGGGCGGCCCCCTTGCTGCAGAACTGCGTCGTGTTGTCCCAGGGGAGAGCCTTGCAAAGTGAGGAGGGAAGGGGAAGAGACCCTTTTCTCCGCCCTCGGTAGGATACAAATGTACCCTACTACCCAAAGGATTCGGGAAATCTGTTCAAAGGCCATCCCATCTTCCCTGCTCTTATTTTCTCTCCATAGAACCAGAAGGTACCTGAGTCATTCCCAGCTCTTGCCTTGTCTATGCAAAGACCACACCGAAATGTTTGTGATGCTTGAACATTCAAAACATATCCCACATCACCCTTAAACACGCACAGGCTGCATCTTGTCATAATTGTCTATTATAGTCGTTTTTGGAGGCCATCAAATTGTTGTACTGAATCTTCAAGAAATCTACTTATTCTGAATGCAGCCTTGAATTTTATACGTTGTATATGTTCAGTTCTGTACAATTTATTTCTGAAGGTAGAATTCAAGGCAGGAGGGGTAAATTCTTGTTTATATATCTCTTTCTCAAAAAGAAAATTTGGCAAAACCACTCAGGGCTAATTATCTCTCTATCTAACAATGTCACGTCCATCTTGACAAAAAAGCAATTCATTGAAGAAAAACAGTAATCTCAAAATCAGCAATCTACATTTTTCTCCGGAAGAAATGGCTCCAAAGTTCTAGACTAAGTTAAAATAGGGCTGAGAAATTTAACATTCAGGCATCGTATTGTTTAATTATTCCAACAAAATATGATATATGAACACCAAAATTATGTATGTGACACAGCTTTCAGTTATCCTGAGTTATATGAACCCAGACAGTAAGTAGCAATCTTTCCCCCACACAGCAGAAAAAAATGATGAAGAAGCCCTTCTGGGCAAGAAATTCCTGGAACTTTCTAGTCTGCCCCATCTCTGAGTTTGACTCTTTTGGGTTGAGAAAAACAGGGTAAGCTGCAAGGGCAGTGGCTGTTTCCATCCTTTGCTGGCATTACCACAACATGCTTAAATGAATTAGTCCCATTTTTACTGATACATAGAAAACTGATGGCAGAAAAAGACCAATTGATCCATCGAGTCTACCCTTTGAGTTTATTTGTTTTTTGTTTTCTTTTTAATTTATTTATTATTTTTAATTGTTATTTTTGTTTTTATTTTTCTTGGGTGATGGATATGTGTTTATCCCAAGCATATTTAAACTCAGTTACTGATGATTGACCCATTACCTCTGCTGGAAGTTGGATCCAAGACTTCACTACTCTTTCTGTGAAATAATACTTTCTACATTACATTATCCTTCTTTCAGTTTGAGATTATGTCCTGTGTTCTTGATTTTTGCTTAATATTGAAAATGCTGCCTTCTAGAATTCTATTAATGCCATTAATATATTTAAAGGTTTCAGTCTTGTCCCCCCTTTCTCTTTCTTTTCTAGGCTGTACATATTCAGTTCCTCCAATCTCTCATGATATGTTTTGTCCCTCAGACCTTGTACCATTTTTGTTGCCCATCTCTGAACTCACTCAATCTTAGCAATATTATTTTGAAGTGAGGTCTCCAGAACTGAATGCAAATGGATTCCAAATGGAATTTGAAGTCCTAAACAAACAAACTAGGATCTTCTTTTTCCTGCTGGTGGTATCTCTAGTGATGCATCCCAGAATTCTGTTTGCCTTCACAGCTGCCTGGCCACACTGTTTGCTCATTTTGTAGTCATCTGTTTGAGCACACCTAAATCTTTTTCTTCTATTGTTCAGTCCATCATTCTAATTTTAATAATCTAATTCTTTAATTTAATTAGATTAAAAATAATCTACTTTTCTGGCATATAGTACATTGAAACTTGACACTAACCAAATTAGCTACATTCTAGCCCACCCCGTCACCTCATGAAAAGCTGTATTCACAATAACCAGGGTTAGAGAGTTGGGCAAACACAACTGGTTGGTCTTTAACTCATCTGGTCAAGCATTTTTGTGATTGTAGTTCACTTTCCCAGGCATTGGCAAGATCCAGTGGAATCAGTGGACAGTCAAATACAGCTAAATACTATTATGTTATAGGAAAAAGAAGCTATATAACAGTAATTAAATGTACACAACGTGCCTCATGACCTTTGCCTGAGGGCCAGAGCTCTCATAGTCAACCTCAATGCTCCTAGTCTGTCCATGTTGGTCAAGAAACTGAGGTTGGAACTGAACCCTTTTAGTGGGAGTCTTTAATCAATTGTAATTGGTTACTTAGAAAGACTTAAACAGCATAAAGACCCATCATAGACCACCCATCTTGTCCCTTCTCTCATCTGCCCTCTCTGTCCCTGAATGAGGAAGTAGTGAATTTGGGGTCCAGCTAGCACACACCAACCAATGAATAAGGAAGTGAGCAGACAGAGATGGTGTTCTTGCTTTTCTAACAAGCAACAGAATTACTCCTTCTCCTGCTCATTTTTCCAGAGTTACACAGGCTCATACATTTCCCTTAGCCACCATTATTTCTTTGGTTTGGGGCCAGCTTCAAAATTATACTGAGCCACTATAGTTTATAAATCATTATTTACAGCAGGAGTGGCATCATAGCCCCACTTTTGTGACTCCATCCTATATCAAACCCAGGTCTTTTATTTTATATTTTTATTTTGCTTATTTTATTTTTAAAATTTATTGGCCGCCCATCTTACCACAGGGTAACTCTGGATGGCTTACAATATTCATGATGCTAGAAAGCTTCAATGAAACCCAAGGCATATATTTTGCATTTCATTCCTTTCTTAATCTGAAAAATATAAATATCCTCCTTCTTATCAGGGATACCAGTGTGTTTCTGAAAATGCCTCTTCAGAGTCTATAAAAATGTAAATGAAAATCATAAACATTTTTGTTTTATGGTTTAGATCTTCTGATTATTCAAGAAACCTTGGTTAAATCAGTCTTAGTGTGATGTTTCATCCAGCCAATAAGAGAGAACAAAAGTGGAGGTAACTTTCACTTTTCATTTCCTCTTTTCTATGTAGCTCAGCTAAGCCAATTCCTTTGGTTGCACAGTTTAAAGATTCAGAATAAAATGAATAAAGTGGTTATTTCCTTTCTTGGCCAGTGATCTCACCACTGTGTGCCAGGAGCAGACAATGAAGCTAGGCTGGATTTGTGCTGTCTGCAACAGCCACAATGCTCCTCCACCATGTCTCATTTTCTTTTCTTTTTTTATAAAAGCCAGTGTGGGGGAAAAATCTATAAAGCAAGCTTGGGGTCAGCAACACTGCAAATAGATTTGGGAGTGGTTCACCTGCTACCTTTGTGAGATAAGTAGCCACCTCACTTGCTACCTTTGCAATTCGGGGAGGGGAGAAAGGACAAATATTAAAAATGTGACTTCAGTGGTTCTGACTTTTTAGCACCTCAGCTCCTACTGACCACAAGAGGTCCATATAGATAAAGAGGTAGGGATTTATTCTGTGTTCTCTCTTTGTTTCTCCCTCTCTCTCTCTCTCTCTGGTCTTTGTCTATGAGATTGCTAATCTCATGGTTTTCTTTCTGCCTTTGTTTCCAAGGCATGAATGCACAGAGGAGCTTTTATCTGTGCATGTGCATGTGTGTGTGTGTGTGTGTGTGTGTGTGTGTGCATGTGTACACACTCACAGTTGCTGACTCTTCTGTTTCCCTCCTCCCAATGGATTTCCTTAAATAAACCTTTCTGTTAAAGTCATAAAGCTGTTTCACTAATTGTTCCTCACTAGATTTCTATTCTCAAAAACATCCACATATTAAGATACCACAAACATTTTTTTTTCCAACAGTAAGATGGCAACTAAAACCTTGAAAGATCTCAATTTCTCAGAGCTTCTCTAGGACTTATCTTGATCTTTGGAGACATAATCCCTTGGTTTGCAGCTCCCAAACATCTGAACCAAAGGAAATAATTGAGAAATATCATGAATTTAGAAATATTTATTTATAGTATTTAATAATAAAATGCAAAATAATTTGTATGTTAAATCATAAGAATATAATATACTGCAAGCAGCTTCATTATTTCTTGAGACAGAGTTATTACTATCGTGTTTTACAAGTGTCTTTATACCATCAGAACAGCACAGTCAAATATATTGATGGTTTTGTTGATCTGGAACATTATCAGCTTCTTACTGGTTCTGATCCCTATAGCATCAAGAGTGGTGAAGTCTTTTCCAGTTCTCATCTCTTTCTTCTCCTCACATGAATTTGTCTCAATAGCAGTTCACTAATCAGACTTTTTGGTCAAATTTCTAGTTTCTGCACAATCAGTTCTTTCTATTTAGCCATACGATAAAAGCTAAAGAAAACCAGAACACATGTGCAATATGAAACCAAGAGACCGAAAAGACATTTTGGTGAAAGGAAGAGATTAAGAGACATCATTAATAACTCTTTTCCCAAAAACATGTCCACTCTTTCTGTGACAGCTCAGTTCAGGGGCATATTCGAATAACAGAATAACAGAATAACAGAGTTGGAAGGGACCTTGGAGGTCTTCTAGTCCAACCCCCCGCTCAGGCAGGAAACTTTATACCATTTCAGACAAATAGTTATCCAATTTTTTTGTAACAACTTTCAGTGTTGGAGATTTGATGACCTGAGTACATTCTCACAGATCCTGTTAGATAAGATTCCTGTTTGGGAGGAGAGAGAATACTCATTACAGTCTGGATTGAATGCAAAATCAATAACCCAGAGCTATTTGAAAAAGCATTAGCAATTTCTGTTATGTATTTACTGCTATCTATTGGTGATCTGGAATTCTGCAAGCAAGATCTGGTAAGCCCTTTTAAAGTGGCCACCAGCAGGTGTTTACAATGGTTGCAGTATCTCGGGGTCGTGTGATCGCCATTTGCAACCTTCCCAGCCAGCTTCCAACAAGCAAAGTCAATTGGGATTTGCTTAACAACCATCCGACTCACTTAACACCTGCAGTGATTCACTTAACAGTCATGGCAAAAAAAGCTTGTAAAATTGGGCACAATTCACTTAATAATTGCCTTGCTTAACAACAGAAATTCCGGTCTCAATTGTGGTTGTAAGTTGAGGACTAACTGTATGCACACACATGCATATACATGCACCCCTCCCATTTTTTCTCTACTATAGCTGACGTTATGCACATACATAAGGTGCTTTTTTCCCCCAGAGAGTCTCCCAATGCAAGCACAGAAGAAATTTATGGAAAGATAAATTTCAGAAAGGGAGAATCTTTCCAGAACGAGCTTGTGCTCATTGTGCCTGGGGCACTACCAGTCTTTGTATTGCTTTCTTATTATTAGAAGTGCTCTCTGGACTTTCTGTAGCCAAAGCCCATCTTTTTGGAATTTGTCACTTAAAGTACTCTGACCAAAAGCAATCTTCTGGCAATGCAAACATGTTTGTGCCATAAAATTCCTAAAGTGATCCTGCAGTGCCAACTACTGGATATATATCTAGTTGTTGTACAATAAGAGTATTATGTCTTCATATAATGGAAAGTGCATTATTACTTTCAAATTCCACATCAAAAGTAAAAAAGAAAAAGTCTTTTTTTTAGGACTCCAAGTACGGTTGCTGGAATTGGGTATGTCTAGTTTAATGAAGAGAAGGACGAGGGGGGACATGATAGCAGTGTTCCAATATCTCAGGGGCTGCCACAAAGAAGAGGGAGTCAAGCTATTCTCCAAGGCGCCTGAAGGCAGGACGAGAAGCAACGGGTGGAAACTGATCAAGGAGAGAAGCAATCTAGAACTAAGGAGAAACTTCCTGACAGTTAGAACAATTAACCAATGGAACAACCTGCCTCCAGAAGCGGTGAATGCTCCAACACTGGAAGTTTTTAAGAAGAGACTGGACAGCCATTTGTCTGAAATGGTGTAGGGCTCCTGCCTGAGCAGGGGGTTGGACTCGATGACCTCCAAGGTCCCTTCCAACATCATCATCATCATCATCATCATCATCATCATCATCATCATCATCATCATCATCATCATCATCATTATTATTAACACATGCAACACAAACACATGCACACATATATAAAAAACAAGTAGCACTGACAGCTACTGTGCTATAATCATTATTTAATGCATTTAATAAATTTATGCTGGGCCTTTCCTATCCATTCAAGGGTACTGTACTAGAAAAAGAAACTAAAATGGAAACAGTTCTATACAGATCAACATTTAGCTACATTTAAATATATGCTGGGGGGGGATGTCTAATTTGAAACTATGAGTAAAATTGATGGGGTAGGGGGAAAAACTTTGCATATTCATAGTCACTCAGAAGTAGTTCTTCATTTCACTTGTATGTAAGCCAAATACATTTTTTTTCATACCATAACATGAGTGCAGGTTGAGGATCCCACTAGTTTATTGTTCTCACTGTCAGGAAATTTCTCCTTAGTTCTAGGTTGCGTCTTTCCTTGATTAGTTTCCATCCATTGCTTCTTGTCTTGCCTTCTGGTGCTTTGAAATATATATTGATGTCCTCTTCTTTGTGGCAGCTCCTCAAATATTGGAACACTGCTGTCATATCGCTCCTAGTCCTCCTTTTATTTCCAATTGATCTTCTGTATCTAAAATCCTTTGTTTTAAAGTTAATTTAGCTTGAACTGGTTAAATAGGTTCACAAAAAAGCCATAGTAGTTAAATAAAATTCCTAAGCATATGAGATAAGTTCTAAGCCCAATTTAAAAGATCAAAGAGGCCTTGATCCATTTGCAGTTAAGACTCTGAAACTTAACAGGGTGTCCAAAGACTGCTTTCTTTACTGGACTGCCTGAGGACCAAGATGATAATTTTTGCATGGAGGAAAGAAAAAGGACTCAATGGACAGGAGAACCATTGATCTGTGGACACATGTGGATATAAGGATTAAAACTGGCAATGCCAGAATCAAAAGTTTCCAGATTAGAAAGAACTGTATGTAAACATATTTCAGCTGCTTCTCAAGACCATCAAGAGACCTGTCAAGTTTCTATTAACCAGAAATGTCCAGGAAGGGGGCAAAAAAAAAGAAAAGAAAAGAGGATGTCCATAATCAGGAAATTAAAGTTTTCTCCTTTTTCACAGAGATGGTTATATGTAAAAAGAGGCGGGGCTTTGATTGTATGGTTGCAACGACCATGTTGACTATTTTTTATTTCCTCCCATTAACTTAGAAGGGCTAGACGACCTCCAAGATCCCATCCAACTCTGTTATTCTATTAAGACAACAGCATGGATAAATTAGCCAAAAGGAAAGCGATTTTATGAAGGCATAATAATAAGAACTTAGCTAAATCTTATTTCAAACTAGCTGTTTTTGAAAAAGGCAAGGCATTGTTACATTGCTATCTTCTGTAAAATCTTTTAAAAACTAGATTTTAAATATTTTTATTTGGGACTCTTTATCTAATTTCACGCAGAACAAGAGACAGATCAATGGATGCCTGTACAAGAGGTACAGTGGTGGCGAACCTTTGGCACGCGTGGTGCCAGAGGTGGCACTCAGAGCCCTCTCTGTGGGCACGTGCACCGTTGCCCCAGTCCCGCCTCCCCTGCGGCCCCCTCCTCACCAGCAGCCCCCCCCAGGAGAGTCACCCGCAGGCACAGAGCAGCGCAAAGGACATGGCAGCTGGGCAGAGGGCGTGGCCACCATGGCGCTGCAGTGCTGCCTGGGTGATCTGCGGAGGGTGGTGGAGGCGGGTGGCCCTGTGGGTGGGTGGGGTTGGGGCAGGGCAGGGGCAGAGTGGGCAGGGGGCGGAGTGAGCCAGGGCCAGAGGGGCAGAGTGGTTTTTGGGCATTCGGTCTCTAAAAGGTTTGCCATCACTGGCATAGTACATAAGTATAGTTCCATTTTTCTTTACTCCATCAAATAGATTTGCTAGAAGTCATGTATGCATTTCTTATACCCACCCCCATTTATCACATGACAGTGATCATCTCTTTGTTTTCTTCCAAACTTAAATGTTTGCTTAGCTTCGAACTTACTTTGCACTAACAAAGAAGTGCAGAATAAGAATGGAATCAATCAAAGGGCAGTTAATCACAGAGGAGACTGTAAGGAGGCAGCTGGTCTAAGTAGTGAATTGTTTAGAAATCATAGTATTTTTAGAACAGCTTTTTTACGACAAAAAACAAAGGAAGATTTGAGCTGCCCTAGAAATTGTTACAACCTTCCTGGGATATGTATAGAGTTGGGAATATCACCAGACAAGATTAAGGACATTCTAATGTATTAAAATACTTGTATTTGTCTTGCAAGCAATTTGAGTTCTTCCTCACGGCCATATTAACAAACTATCTTCCAGTCCTTGAACTACCCAGAAAATACACTAATCTAAATTACCCTTCATTGACAGATGAGCCCTATTGTACTTATTGTCCTTCAGGCTAGCAAATGATTCTGTCCCTACAGTTTTCATGTGGGATACGTTAAGTGGAAGATTTTGCTTCTCCTCTCCTGGGGAGGGGGGCATAAATAATCTCTTTAGAATACTGTAGGGCAGGGGTAGGCAGGTGCCTGGGACGGAGTGTTTGATACCTTCTAGGATGCCTGACTGACACATTGCAAGCACAGAAGTGCTCCATGCCTGTGACCCTACTTGGGCTATTTTTGAACAAGGCTCTAGGACTCTAGACCCATGTTTAGAAATAATTTGAGTGATATGTGACAGGTGCAGAGAAGGTGCTTGGAAAACATCAGAGTAGCTCCTTCCTGCTTCACCCCATACTCTTCTCCCATGCCTGCAACCTGTCACTCAGTTGTGGAATGTAATGGGACAAAGTAATCAGTAAATGCTGCAAGGGAACAGCAATGCTGCTGACAAGTAGAAATAGCTTATTGAAGTTTAGGCAACATGGCATTATGCCAGCATAGAAATAGAAACAAGAAACAGCCATGCAAAACTCCTTATGATTAAACCTGTAATGCACTCATTGGTAATAGTAGAATATAGCTGGCAGAACCTGGCTCTCTTTGGTAGTTCAAATAATGTTCTAAGGCAACAGGGTCTATCAATATCTTTTAGCACTAAACTCGTACATAGAAATATGACTTTAAAACTGAAACAGCTAAATACAATCTTATTCTGTCTCTGCTGTGGATTGGGAATAAAACAAAGGCAAGAGCATGGAGAAATGTGATTTAAAAATGGCATGCGGGGCATTATAAATAAGGGGTGGTGAGAATGAGCTTTTTGGAGACTCTGAATTGATTCTAATAATGATGGCCACTGGCCCCTTCTATGCTCTTATGACAAGCATGTCACAAGTAGATATAGGAGGGGCGCTTGTTGGAGATGCAACTACAGTAGTAGGAACTCTTTGTGACTTTATCCTGTTGATACCAAAAGGAAAGGAACTCCCTCTTTGCTCCTCTCCTTCTCTCCTTTTAATTTCTCCTTATTAGAAAATTGATACTCATAGGCTCCCTTCATTCTGCTTCTGGATCCAACCCTCTCTTTGTCCTTTCACACTGCAACTCATCCCAAATCTATCCATTGTTGTTCAGACTGGTTTTCAACTTGTGTTTGGCATTTTTCTGATCATCATTGGATAGTCAGATTCCCTTTGAATACACTGACAAAAGATACTTGTGTAAAAAAAACACCAGAGAATTTTGACTAAGGACTAAACTCACCAATCTAGCCATCAATCTAGTCATCTAGTCAAAACTAACTTCTAGCCCAACAAATTCTTACTTTGGAATTTTCCATTATGCTAAACCCCTGGTTTACCTTATCTTGTCTAGCTTCTATAGATGAATTAGAAATATGTGGCCCAGGATTTTGACTTTTCCATTTTTTATTATCCTTACTCCTCCCTTTCTCTCTCTCTTTTTCTTTCACTTTTAGCTGATTCCATACTTGAAATTTCAACTAGGTAGTAAGGTATCTGTGACTCTTATATGTGTCTATCTAGTTTATCTGAATGGAAAATTTGCACCTACAGCAGAAGGAGACCTGATTCTGCCTGAGAGAAAGATGCCCTCAAGAGTTGGTTTACCATACTATACTAGGAAAGAAGATTGTGGAACAAGAATAATTCTGTCAAAATGGACAAATCTAGATGTAACAGCAAAACAAGCTAATTAATTGGTTTGGGAAATATGTAATGAATGAAAAATACAAAAATTCAAGTGAGTAAACACAGTTTGTAATCACAAATCAAAGAAGCAGGAGAGGTTCCTGGTTCTCTTTCCCCTTCCTCAACCATTGAATAAATGAAATGTAATCAACAACTCCAGCTGCTATGACAAGAAAATGAGACAATGGCATAGAAGACAAATTCCTGAATCAGTATCTAACCTGGACAAAACATACCCTTCTTGCTTTCCAGTACTGTAAATGTGATAACAAAGAATATGAAAAATAGAACAACCCAAGTGATTTCCTGACTTGTAATATTTCATCCTGAAGTACTACGTGTCTGAATGACCAGAAATAGTATAATTCACATTTTATACAAACAAGATTTTATTTATATGGCTACCCACTTGGCAACCAACTCTAGAGAACTAGTAAGTTAAACACGTTAGAAAACACATTAGCCATAACAAAGCTAAATATAAACATATACAGCACCAGAGGTTCACTTGTCCTTCTCTTGAATTATCCTGTGTGAATTGTCTGCAGCGAGTTGTCCTGCAATGAGTTGGCCACGGCGAGTTGTCCCATGATGAGTTAGCTGCACCAAGTCGACCAGGGCGAGTTGGCCATGTCAAGATGGACGGGTTGAGTCAGTCTCAGTGAGATGGCCATAATGAGTTGTCCCATTTCAATTATGTCTATCCACACAGTGTCCTTGTGCGGAAGATGACAATGTAGAATTAAAGAGTTGAAAGAGGCCATCAGGAATAACCCCTAGATTAACGTGACCACAATTTAGGAAGGTGTTGCCAGAAACTAGTGTTTACTTCCAGTTTCCAGCACATAGCAAACAATGGGTTTGCTTAACAACCATCACAAAAAAGGTCATAAAGTTGGGTCCAGTCACATCATAATCTAATTTATAACAGTCATGACTTAAGACGGGTGTCAAACTGCCGGCCCACAGGCCGGATGCATCATAGAGAAACCACGCCCACCCCATTGCCATCAATGGCAAAAAAGTTGTGATACATCACGTCACATGACATTACGAGTTTGACACCCCTCACTTAAGACCATGATTGCCAGAATCAACTATGGTTGTAAATCGAGGACTATACATGCAACATTTTCTGTTTTATCTCAAGCAGAAAAATGCCTTAGGCTAGTCCTTCTGAGGCCAGAAAAAGCAAACAAGGAAAGCTATTTGTTAATCTTTTATTAAACCTGAACTTTCTGCTTCTGGCAAACTATTAACAGAAGATCCCTTAAGGGACGCCAAAAGGAAAAAAAAATATTAAAAATTCCATAGGTTTTATTTTGGGTTCAGGGATTTAAACCATAGTCAGAAACAGAATGATCCAGTAGCTGTGAAGGAAGCAATGTCTAAGTAGGGTAGACAAATAAGTGCTTTGCTATGTTACCCAAAGAACCACAAAAAATATCAGAAGCAGAAATATGTTTGCATGATATTTAACTTTCCAGATATTAACAGGTGCAGAATTCTCAGGCCAGAGAAGCCTAAACAGAGCTGGCTGGAGAAAACAGAAGGGCAAGAAGCAGGTTATCAGTTTGTTGCTGTTTCTTAACTGAATTTACTATATATATTAACAGGAATCTGAAGAACACTGACAGAACAAAAGAGACTCAATAGTGAGGTACTGGAAGATTTTTCAGAAGACTAGAGAAAGGGGAGTGTTGCAACATTTATCTAAGTTTTGTTTATTTTGCTTGACTCTAACAACCCTTCTATTTAAGGTCAGCGATGGGCAGTTTTTTCCTAGTACAGCAGGCAATAGGTTGGTGTCGTGTTCGGCTGCCGGTTGTTGTGACTCAGAGATTGTGTACCATGTCTTCTCAAAGACATTGGATGTCTCCCCCTGCATCTCTACTACAGCCACTATCTGTCCCAGACAGGTTATTACTAGGACCCGGGCCTTCCAATTCTTCTCCACGGGTCTTATTTGCAAATAGCCGACAACTCATAGGACATCTACACAAAGAGTTGATTCAGGTAAGGACTGCACTTCCAACTTCTCCTAAGATCAGCAGGAATCCTCCATCAATTTCCACTCCCTGCTTTGTATCCTGAGATACCACACTGACAGATGTTTATTTACTTAATATTAAATTGATTTGTAATCTAATAAAGCTCACATGCTCTTAATTCCATTTTATTTATAGTATTAATTAAGCCAAAAACAAAAAAACCAACTAATGGCAAATGAAAAGCTGGAGTTTTTAAAATGAAATGTTTGATATTTAATTTTTCAGAGCTTTATTGAGAACATTCCATAGGCTTTTGTTTAATTTTGATATTCTAAGTAACAGTTTATAAATCTTCAAGGAAAACAGCTCTTTAAATCGATTCAACAGTTGCTGTTGAGATCTTCATTCTTCCATATGTCAGTGGAAAAAAAATACCCTTTTCAGTTCTATTGCCTGGAAAGGGTTAGTTTGTTCAAGGCAGTGCTCTCAGGCTTAATAGCAAGCATGCACAGTTCAGGTTAGAAATTTATAATCTCTCAGATAATCTGGATATGAGATTTTATGGATCACGCATTGTCGATATGTTTCGTATTGAAGTGTCCTGAAAACCCATGTAATCCTAAATCCTCAGACACCTTCTTCCATACCATAATTGCAACTTTGATTGAATTCTAACATTTGTCATTTACCCCTCATAGTAAAACAGAATTACTGCTTATTATAAAAAGAGAACAACCAGTAGACTATTTGATGAAAAGAAATACAGAGTGAAGAATAAGACTTAACATCTGGTTGCATCATTATACTGTACCTCAGCTTTTCTAGCTTCATTTTCTCTGGCCTCATCCTGGAACTTAGCTGCTGGATGGCCCAAGACTGGAGAAATTGATCAGCACAATTTCAGAATTCTTTCAACTTCTTTGTTCTGCACTATGTCTGATCTGATCAATGATCAGAAATCTGATCAATGATCATAAAAATTACAAAAACCTGTATCAGTAAAACAAGACTTAATCATGTTTGCATCATTGTTCATATCACTTTCATTGCAGCTACATAGGAGCACAAGCCCTAACCTTAAGGGAATATTTTAGGTTTTAAAGCAGCTGAACATAAAAACTATCTGTTCTGTCAGGATATAGGTGGAAGGGGAGAAAATATAACTTTTACCAAAATTCCTAGGTAACACAGTATAATTGTTGTAAGCCATCCAGAGTTGTGTTTTAAAATGGGAGGCCATATAAATCTTAGAGAGAAAATAGGCTGTATTGGTTCAATTTTCCCCAGATTCACACAGCACTAGAATGGAGAAAGTTGATGAAGGATTATTAATTTCAGAGACATTTTGACCACAGTTCTATTTCTTCTAGCTATTGGCTTTTTTCTTAAAACAAAGTATGTCTAAAACAAATAACTTTTAGTTGATAGAACAACATTAGTTAGTTTCTCCTATACATGTTACTCTCAGATGTAAATACATTAAACTACGATATCCCTGAGGGGGAAAAGTCTATTACTTCTTCTTTTTCTCAGATAATGGATGATATCAAGGTGGGAATCCAGTATATATTCCAGACACAGAATCCTCTCACACTGGCTATCAGTGGCACAGGCCACTGTGCAATGGAAGCCGCCTTCCTGAATTTGGTGGAACAGGGAGACAAAGTCTTAGTAGCGGTGAATGGATTTTGGGGAGAACGAGCAACTGACATCGCAAGCAGACTTGGTATGAACTTGGGAGCCTCTTGTTATATATTTAATAGCCAGCTTCTTTACTGCTAGATGCAAACTGACATTTCTTTCCTTTTCTACTGAACCATGTCACTTACTCTCACTGAAATGCCAACTGGCTGCATTTTACAGAACAACCATTATAGCAATTTAATCTTAAATCCCCTTTGACTTTGAGCATACTTCTAGTCACAGCCATCCTATGAAAAACCCTTCTGTGTCTCTGATGTGTACCATGATGTCAATTTATGTTTTTACAATTTCACTACACCCAACAAGTAGTTGCTGCATTTGTCCCATATAAATCATTCTGAGGGAAACATAAAAGATATGCATGAAGCTAAGCATTTCTTCATTAAAAGGCATGATTGTTATAAATAATTTATTCATTATTTTATTAATTTGTTAAAATCATTTATTTTTTATTTTTTGATTATTTTAATGGACTAGGTCAGGCATGTCAAACTGCTGGCCCGCAGGCCGGGTGGGTCACACAGAAACAGTGCCCACCCCATTGCTGGCAATGGGGAAAAAGGCGTGGTATGTTGCTCAACGTCATGTGACATCACGAGTTTGACGTACCTGGACTAGGTAATAACTTATTCAGTAAACCATGGTTAAAACAAATCATGGCTTACTATGTATGTATGGGCCCAAACAATTTCAGAATAATTAATAAGAGATTTATTGTGGCACAAAAATCCATAGACTAAAACAGTTTTCCTTAGTTTTGTCTTGTAGATACACTGGGCTACATCTGCTTTATAGTTGGGAAAAACTGGGATTAAAGATTATAGGGTGGCACACATGAAGCACAAACAGCAATACTGTATATAAAACAAAAACCAATCTCACAGAATTATCCAAGTATAATGAAATATAATTTACATTACACTTGGATAAGCCATAACACTTTCCAGGAGTACAAAGAATGAGAATTTTAATAACTTCATAATACCAGTAATAGGTATATTATTACATGGTTTTCTTGTAATGTATTAACCTAACTAGGTCCTAGTTCTCCTTTTGGAATAATCTGGATTTGGCAGGGTAAGGGTCAAACTGTCCAAAAGGCCATTCTTGTAGTTACCAGCTGCATGAACAACTTAAATGAGCTATTTAAAAAGTCCAGAACACAAACAAACCCGTATGTTGATGCAAAAGATAGGCTTAAATCATATTGTCCTTGTGGAGGTCCAGATCCATAGCCAATGCCAGTAGCTTCAAGAAAAACGTCCATTACCTTGAACTGGATCATTTCTTCTGATGAAGATCCACAAATGTAATAATCTGAACTAGCATCGTAGCAGAGGGCAAACAGTTAAATCCCTCCCCTATTCCATGCTAGGATCTTGATCAGTGATACCATTTGTTAAAATTCTTTAATACAATTATTTTTTTTAATCAAATTTTATTATTTTTAACAGAATTCAATAATAATCATTCAACAAAAATGTGTCATCTGAGTATCTTATTCACTAATACAAATTAAGTTCCTAATCCCTAAATATTTTCTCTAACCGTTGATAAAATAGGTTCCACATTTGAAAATATTATGTTTCTTCTTTTTCTTTCAACCTTAAAGTAAGTTTGTCCATTTCCGCACAGTCTAGTATTTTTTTATTATTTCTTCTTCTGGTGGTATTTCATCGTTCTTCCAATATTCTGCAAATATAATTCTTGCCGCTGTTATCACATGTAGAATCAAATATGTACTTTGCTTATCAAGTTTTTCTGGCATTATACCTAGTAAAAAAAATTCAGGTTTATAGTCTATGTGTTTCCCTAACATTTTTTCTAACCAAGTGTGATTATTGTCCAGTATTGCTGCTGATCAGCATACTTAACTCTGAAACAAAATGAAATAATAGTCTATTTTGGAAAAACTACATTACTGATTCAATCCTCTAATTGTGTGATTCAGCCTTTATGTGTAAGAACTTGAATTGGGTTAAAATTCCTGATGGAATAACATTAAGATTACTGTAAGACTCTTTGCCTTTTCTTAATTTAGAAAAAAGTCCTTTTGCTTTTTAAATAATCAGTGAGACATTTTAATAATTAATTCCCCCCCAACCCACGTATAATGATAGCATATGTTGGAAGGTCCCATGGAATCTAGCTGGACTTTGACAGGTCAGTGCTATGTGTTCAAGTTAATATATGACCCATAGCAAACAGTGACTCTAAAATAGTTGGTTGTGCTCTCCTACTGAGATGTGAAGTGACTATAGTCTCCTTGTTACTCAGGAATGCTAATCCAATCCAAATCCTTAATCTCAAAGGCTGAATCACACAATTAGTAGATTGAACCAGTAATACAATCTGGCTAGTCCAAATCACTGTAGCACAAGTTTGCAAGGTTTGGCGAGAAATATTTTGTGTTCATTTGTCACATTAGCATGCACATCTGAAGCTCACTGTTTAAGAAAAGGATTTTTACTTAAGAAAACCCAACCTCATTAACTTTGAATTTCTAAAGGGATATTAAGTAGACAATTTCTTTTATTTCAGTTCATAATAAAGTGAATTCCCATGAAATGAAGGGATTGTCAATACTTTATGTGATATCAAACACATATTTGTTTACTTTTTTCTGAGCGTTAATATTTTTCTGAAATTTTAAGAGCTGCTTCTTTCTTTGCTTTTAATTCCATATTATTATTATGCTTAAGAAACATATTATTTACTCCCTATAGGAGCTGAAGTACATCAATTGGTAAAGGCTCCTGGAGAATATTTTACTTTAGAAGAAATAGAAAGGGTGAGTTGTGGGCAAGTATCAAAAGTATATTTGGATGTACCAGGGACAACCCATAGAAATTCATCTTCCTACTTACTAGAAACATGCTATTGACTTGTTTTTGCTTTGCATGATTTTTTTTCTTTTTCTCTTGATGTGCCACTTAGGGCTTGATGCAGCATGCTCCCTTTTTATTTTTCATCACACATGGAGAATCTTCCACTGGAGTAGTTCAGCCACTGGATGGCCTGGGAGATCTCTGTCACAGGTCAGTGAAGGAAGAAAAGACAACACCATTGGTTTTAGAACTATAGCTGAAGAGGGACCTGGGAAGTACTGAAAATCTATTGCATATGTTTGTCATTCAATACAAAAGTATTTCAGCTAAATGCTTGGCTTTAACAATAAAATAAAAACAGAAATCATATTACAAATTAGACTACAGGGGAGTATAATAGTGACACTTATTGATTGGCTTGTAGGCTACTTCAAGGTAGCTTACATGTTAGAGAGTAAAATAGCAAAATTGTAGTAGTAAAAAAAGATGAGCCAAAGAAACAATAATACACACAGCACACAGTGCATATATTAATGTGCGGAAAAGATAATGCAACCATACACCAAATGAGATCATGATCGGATTTTTTTATGACTAGCAATTGTGCTTTTTAAAATTCAGCTTCTAAAACTGTTGGTCATAAAAACTGTACAATGATAATTTATGTTGTTATTGAATTTCAGTGAAGTGGTCTAAGGAGGAAAGGTGGCTTGTATGGGCACATCTGACATTTAAGATGTCCTTACTGTATATATAGTGCATCCCTATGCACTATATATGATTAATGAAGAATAACTCTGTTATTTGAGAAGCATAATAATAAAGTATCAGAAATACAGGGGTTTTGGGGTCCTTGGTGCTCTCTGAGGTTGGTTTTTTTCTTAAAGACATTTCATTACCAAACATCCAGGTAAACAAAATGACAAATGGACAAAATTTCACTTTTACAAGATTGTCTCAAATATATAGAAATAAGAACAGTTTTACTTTTAGCTACAAAATCTACAACAAACAGGCAGGCTATGATGAGGAAAGACAGATTCGGAGAATGCTTCGTTTTTCTCCTCCGTTTATTTTTTGTTACAAAATGCAACTGTTTGTTCAATTAGAAGTATACTTCTCAAAGTTGCTCAATTGTATAGAGGAAGAATATGGAAGTCTTGTACCTTTTCTTCTATGAGTAATAAAATAATCCTGGGAAAGTAATTTTCAGTCAACCCCTCCCCCCAGCCAACATTGCTCATGAGACAAGAGTTAACAGCTTTCCAATATTTAAGTACAAAGCACATCCAAAGGAAATCTGTTAAACATATAATTTAAATTCTACCAATCTTTATTAAAAGTCAGTGATAGTTACTTGATAGATCACCAATATGGCTCCTGCAGCATCACCAGCTGGCTACTATCAATCCAAATATTTAAAAATTAATGTTTTAATTTTTTTCAATTAAAATGGCTGAAATTCTACCAGATCTGAGTTTTCAAACTTTCATTTTTAAAAACATTGAAAACAATTCATTTTTTAAAACTGAAATCTGCAACATCATGTAAAATCGTATGATATTGATCGCTTTCTAGAAAAATAGTTGATCCTTGATACATTCTTTCATTGTTTTAGATATAATTGCTTGCTACTGGTAGATGCTGTGGCATCATTAGGTGGCACTCCAATACTTATGGACCAGCAAGGTGAGCAAGATACAGCAATCTGTCCTGGTAGCATGAACATTTGTTCCTATTCCATAGCATTAATTTCTGGATTTTTTCCCAATGTAGAACTGAATTTTACTTCAGAATTATTTGACCAATCCTTTTTAGTTAAATTTCATACTAGAAGATAAGTGTGAATTTGCTCAGAATATACTTTGGGCATGAACTCTTTTAATTGCAGAGTAACAATAGCAGAAAGAATTTAAAAAGAAATATTACAGGAGACAATTCTACTTTAAATTATAGCCATGGTATATGAAAAATCCCTGAAGATCCCCAAACTGTTTCCAAAGCTCTTCCATTTCCTAACCAGTCCTCTGCTCCTAATTGGGGAGCCACTGCCTAATAAGGCAAATAACCCCATTTCATGAGAAAGATGCCCACTTCATGAGGAAGTCCCACTGTTACCATGTGGTCCATAAGGCACTTTCCTGCAGCCACTGATATGTAGTTATTAAAGTATTGGACTAAAACAAGGAAGATCCAGAGACAAGTCTACCGTTAGCTATTGAATAGCTTCTGGCCAGTCAATCCCCCTCCTACCAGTGGTGGGATTCAAATATGTGAACAACCGGTTCTGTGTGGATGCGGGTTCTGGAAGTCCATTCTGGGCCTGGGCAACAAAAAATTAGCTACTGGTTCTGCCGAAGTGGTGCGAACTGGCTGAATCCCACCACTGCCTCCTACCAATTTGCTTCAAAGGGATCAAATGAAGAGATATCCCCCTGTAAGTCCCCTTAAACTCTTAGGCAGGATATAAATCTAAGAAAAATGTTGCCCTTGGACCAAAATACAGATTCTCCTCAGGCATACCTTGCAGAGAGTGATAAGTAAATCTAAAACTAATTAAATCTGAAGCTAATGTTTAGGTAACCCAAAGAGGTTCGTTCACTGGGAATGAAGGAAACAGATGGTTAAAGATCATGCTAGTTGATTCATAGAAATGACAACTGACAATACTACAGGGTTATCAGGTTGATGAAAACATAATTACATGAACCAATAAGGGCCCCTCCTAAAGAGTCTAGAGGGTTATATTCTTTTTTAAATTTGCTCCTAGACCTTGGCATTTGTGGGAAAGATGTTGATAGCTAAACCGGTTTGTGCAGTAATGCATGCCACATAATACCTTATATAAAATGAACGCCGCATTCCAACAAATCAACTTCACATTGAATTCTAAAATTAGCTAGTCTCACAAAATGCTGGTAGAGACAGAAGAAAGTAGAAAGCAAAAACCCAAGGGTTTTTTTATGGTAAATTTATTTCCTGCATTAATAACAGTGATTCAAATGAAGAAGCTCCTAACAAATTTTCTTATTAAATGCACAGGTATTGACATTCTGTATTCTGGCTCCCAGAAAGTTTTAAGTGCACCACCTGGTGCTTCTCCCATTTCTTTCAGCAACAGAGCCAGGTAAGGAGATTTGCCTATGAAACATATGATTTTCAAGTAGTCTATCTTTCTGGGACAAGACATACACTGAGTAAGAGAAATAAGAACATATTTATTTCATTATATCCACTGAGCACAAAGATATATTAGAAACACAATTGCCAGAACTGAACATATCTGGAAGGCAGCACCATGTAGATAGCTAGAGAAAACTTCCTCAGAGCTTTATACAAAAATAAAAGATAATCAGCAGCTTCCACAGCTATATGTCCAACCTATTCTACAGGCATGATGCTACAACAGAGAATCTTATTGCAACATGGTGACACAGAACCTATTGTGAAAAAAGAGCTAGTTTGGGGTAGTGGCTTAAGACAGCGGCCCCAACCTTTGGGGCCTGATGGCCTGGCTGGGGGAGAGAGGGTAACTGGGCCGGCACACGCATGCAGCCCTTACGCAAGGAGCAGGCCAGCACACACATGTGAATGCCCGCTGGCCTGCCCCCCCCCACAAGTTGAGTTGTTCATGTGTGCGCGTGCATTCCAGCCAACCACTTACGTGGCCCAATTCCAAATAGGCCATGGCCCAATAGTGGGCTGCAACCAGGGGTTGGGGACCCCTGGTTTAAAGCATCAGGGTAGAAACCAGGAGACCTTGAGTCTCACCGCTGCAGGAAGGCGGCAATGGCAAATCCATTGGTCTTAGCATCTAAATCTCAGAGTCCAAACATCATGCCTTTTTGTAAACCTTAAGCAAGCATTTTACCAATTAATAAAGCACCTCAGTACACAAAACAGTGTATCTGAAAATCTCAGGAGGTATAGTAGGAACATTCTATTTGATTGCATAGATTCTGTTTCCAAGACTGTCACAGATTTTAGCAGTTGCAGGCAGGTTTACAATTTTTGACTTTAACCTGCAGGGTTGTTTCCACTGAGTAATAATACTATGTTTCAAACTGTCCTTGGAAAATGTATTGTCCAAGCTCAGAATGCATACAAGTACACACATAACATAGATGCAGAGCAAGGTATATTCATTTTAAAATATTCATACAGCTTTTGCTTCCTGAATTAGCAGCAGTACCAAGGACCTACCCAAGAATTTATTTGTATCCCACCTTTCTTATTTTTATAAATACATCCAACACACCTTTCTCCTTCTATTTTCCCCACAACAATCCTGGGAGGAGGGTTGGGCTGAGAAACACAGCGACGGTCCCAAAGTCACCCAGCTGGCTTTCATGACTAAGGCAGGACTTGAACTCATAACCTCCTGGTTTCTAGCCTGGTGATTTAAAAACTAGACTAAACTGGCTCTCCTGCATGATATGAATGTTAAGAACTGGAATATACTGTATTATGTTAAATTGCTGGCAGTGGTACAATTACTGCATTTTCTCAGGAAACTTTCAGGTCCAAATGTTACAACCTTCTCCCCCACCGCCCCTCCCCCCATGTTTGACATGCAACTTTCAGACATATATTAAGTGCTGAACATAGCAAGAGCATTTACTAAAAACTCCCTTTTTACAATCCTGTAATCCCTTAATTCGGTGTACAGTAGGGGCAACTGGATGAAGCTGAGTATTTACTGGCCGATACCTTTCCTGACCCCACAGGGTGTTCACAGATGATTTTTTTTCTTTGTGCCCTAGATGACAAACATATGCTGCTACCTAGGATTGAATGCTCAACCTTCCAAGTGGAAGGCGAGCATCTTCACCACTAGGCCACCACGGCACTCAGCACAGACCATATACTATGAACCATTTAAAAATAAATAAATGATAGACAATGGCTCCACTTTGAGGGTGAATTTCCTGAAGCGCTAATCAAAAATTTTCATCTTGCCAGAAAGAAGATTCATACTAGGAAAACAAAACCAATTTCCTTTTACCTGGATGTGGAAGAGCTATCTACATACTGGGGCTGCGATGGTAATCCAAGAAAGTGAGCATTTATATAGCTCTTCTACTTTGCTCTTGAGAAAATGGCTTTCTTGTTTCCTGGAACTGGTCTGGGAACTCATCTGTTATGTTGCCAAATGAGAAAATGTTAAATAATACCAGCATTTTGATTACAGGTAGTCCTTGACTTACAACAGTTTGTTTAATGACTGTTCAAAGTTCAACGGCACTGAAAAAAGTGATGACCATTTTTCACAGGACCTTTGCAGCGTTCCCATGATCATATGATCAAAATTCAGATGCTTGGCAACTGGTTTATATTTATGATTATGTCCCAAGCTCATGAGATCACCTTTTGTGATCTTCTGACAAGCAAAGTCAATGGGGAAGCCAGATTCATTTAACAACCAGGTTACTAACTTATCAGCTGCAGTGATTCACTTAACAACTGATGCAAGAAAGACTGTAAAATGGGGCAAAACACACTTAACAAATATCCTGCTTAACAACAGAAATTTTGGGCTCAACTGTGGTCGTAAATCAAGGACTACCTGTCTATCGTGAGAATGCAGGAAATGATTTTATAGAGCTAAATAATCAAAAGCTTTGATCTCTCAGTCCTGCCTTTCTTCACATTTTCAAAGCAGTCTCCCTTGTTTTGCCTTGAAAATGTGCAAGTTGCATGACTCAGCTTCACATTTTTAATTCTTAAATTATGATTCTTGGAGTCTTCCTTTGGCTATGAAAGCTCTTTAGTTGAATTTTAGTTAAACAACCCAACCTACCTCAGAGGCCAATTGCTATGGGAAAAGAGGAAGGAAGAGTGTTATGTGAATGATCTCAAGATTCTGAAGGAGAGGCAGAATATAAATCTAATGAAAAAAATCACCAACAAACAAAGAAATATCTGTTTAACTGTGACTTTATATATTTAATTGACTTAAAATTGTTCTACTTTCATTCCTAGTCTTGTTTTAAAATTAAAACTGGCAACAGAAAAGATTATAGCTGGAATCTCTTCATTTGTTTCTGTATAAGCTGCTAGATGTATTATATGCTGTTTTTTACAGGTATCATCATACTGCACCTATCAGCACATTCTTCTGCTTGCGAGAAGCTTTGGCAATTTTCGCAGAAAAGGTCAGTTGCTGCAGGCACTCTATAATATTGAAAATAGTATTTTTTTAAAAAGAAAATGTTACTATTTTATACACACACACATTGGTGTATACATCTGTAACATACTGTGGGAAGTCAGAGCCCCAGAGAAGGAAATATTAAAAGGGCAGAAATATATATTTCCTCAAAAGTATTTTAAAAAAGCAGAAACCAACTTTGGCTCCAAATCTCTCTGCCCCAAGCAAGACCTAACCCATACAAATGCAGATGTAAAACCATTAGAAAGTTGAAGCCAGAGCAATCAAGAAGACAAAGAGAAAATCTGNACAGATATCAAGGCCTAGAAAAACACTCAGAAATAGCCTCAAAGTTCATGCCACAGGAACAGGAAACTATTCCAAACAGGGCTAGAGGGGGTATAAAAAACCTTCTACCCATGTGCTCACTCTCTTTCTTCTCCTCTGCTCCTTCTTGCAAGGACCATCTTTCTTCTGCAATAAACTGTAACCTTCTTCCCAAAGCAGTAGCCATGTTTGCTTATTTATTCCCGGCTTGGATGAACCAGGATGAAGACTTACTTCTAACAATACTTAATCCTACTTAAGCGGGCAGTTCAAGCTGGTGGTCATTCCCCAGGGTTTGGTCATCTCCTTTATATTATTTAATATCTATATGAAACTGCTGGGATAGGTTATCAATTGGTTCAGAATGAAGTATCATAAATATGCAGATACCAGTTCACATCACCACCCTGGGTTGAACTGCAGTGACTCTAGAAATCTTGAACTGGCACCCCGAGGCTATATATCTGATTGTGGTAAAATAAAGTCCTTGCAGTGCAGCACTGAGTTATATTAGGCAAAGTGTTGCCAAAATAGAATCTATCTCTTTTGTGAACATTTAGGGTCAGTTAAGGTTCATCGGGGCAGGGGTGGAAATGCTGCAAATGTTTGGAAGCTGTTATTTCTGCCAAATTTTTACTAAGTACTTACTGAATGGCTACTTTGAGTCTGTAAACAATGGTACGTGAATATTATGTATTCAAATATATGGAAAGATGTTGTGCTTAACTTTGTACCATAGAGGCTGTATTACCTATAGTTCACTTATAGAATTTGACCAGAGGTGCTTGCATTTTTTTACATACAAATGTGTTAGCAAGGTTACTGTTTCCCCAGTCACAACATGTGGTCATGAAACAAAATGGCTATCTTTGAATTCTGGTAGCACAGGCTGCATAAAGAATGACTTCAATCAATACTGGATGAAATCAATTCAGATTGACATCAGTAATACAGTTAAAACTTAAATATTCTGGACATAGGCAAAAGAATGAATCATGAAGACAAATTCCTAAGGCTGGGAAAAAATTTAAGGCAGTTAAATAAGAGCCAATAGAAGACAAAGTGGCTAGAACGATCTATGATCACTTATAACGTAAGGAACAAATTTCTGGGAGACAGTCCAGGCAAAATTATGTCCATCACATCCTTAAGATTGGAAACTTAACTGAACAACAAAATGCATAACATAAATATATTTTTAGGTTTTTTATTTTTTTTTTGTATATAGGAAAATAAATATTTTCATTTTCTACAGGGACTAGAGACATCCTGGAAGCTTCATAAAGAAAACAGCCTCTATCTCTGTGCAGGACTGCAGAAGTTAGGTCTCAAACCCTTTGTGAAAGAACCAGTAAGAATGAAATTAATCACAAATGTAGCATATGGATCAAACTAATTACTCATTATGAAGTTTTATACGTGGAAGACTGTTTAGGGTAAATTTAGATAACTGAGAAAGTAGATAATAAATTGATTGCTACGAAGACAAAATCAAAAATGGAAATCAGAATTAAATCCTTGCCTCGAATACTGTTTCTACCCATACTTGTTTACATAGCAGACTAGAAAAAAACCCTACATTTTTCCAGACTTTAAGCCAGAGAAAAGAGATCATACTGGAGGTATGAATACTTATTCCACTTTCACATCTTGAAAATAATTTTTTGTATGGTGGCAAAACCTGATCCAAAAGTGTATAAATATATGCACGCTATTTTCTGAATTTACCCATTCATTAATATAGAATTGGTTACTTTTGCTAAGAGGCTTCTCAAAAGTGAGCGTGGGAAACAGACATAAAGCCAGAACTAAAGAATAAATTTCCTTTTAATACTATTGCTACAATTTCCTTCAAATTCTGGAGATAAAGTATTATTCAAATACCCAAACCACCTGAATGGCTGTTTTGCTTTCTTTCTTTTCTAAGGATGCAAGACTTCCAACAGTCAACACTATCTTTGTGCCCGAGGGATATGATTGGAAGGAAATAACTGAATATATTATGAAAAATCATGAGATTGAGGTGTCTGGAGGCCTGGGTCCTTTAGCAGGCAAGGTAAATACAGGGTCATGGAGAGAAAATAGTGAATCAGATGTGGTTGCCTGGTTCCTGAAGAATAATACTTTATAAAGGTTGCATTAAACAGATTGAACTATTAATTACAAATGATATAGCCCAAAGATTTAACATTAATGGTATGGCAAAGGCTGTAAGTTCATCTTGTCTGTGAAAAAACGGCATGTTCTTTAGAATATAGCAATCTTTCTGATGTTGAGATTTTCTCTATAAACAATGAAGAAGCTTAAAGCATATTACCTCAAACCATTTCTGTGATTTAAGAGTCTCAAAGATTATCAAATAATAAAGTATCTAATAATCTGTAGCCTGTATGAAACAGCATGTTAGTACCTGAATTTAGTACGAGAGAAATTATTATACATATATAATAAAAATTATAAATATTATTCTAGTGTACAGGTAAAATTAAGGGAAGAGGTGGCTGGAGTTTTCCAGACAGTCACAAAACACTTACTTAAATGTTTTTTTATCATCAGGTTCTTCGCATTGGACTGATGGGCTATAACTCCACTAAACCCAACGTTGACAGAGTCCTCCAAGCCATGGGAGAGGCCCTCCAGCACTGTCTCAAGAACAAACTCTGAGTTCCTTCTTTTCACTTTCTCATTCTTCAATCTGCTTTGTGTAGAGGCAGCCAACCAACTGTTCTCTTCTACAGTTCATTTGTCAAGAGAGCAGAGTTAATGAACCAAGGTACTGGAGAAGCTTTCTACACAAGTTTCTTAATTGCATAATTCAAAAATACATATGTAGCTACAGGTTACATTTTACACAAGGATAAAAATCTGTTTTCATTTCAATTAATTTTTACTCACTAATGTAATCAAATTATATTCAAATTACTAAATGGGATTTGGCTTGTTGTCATTCCTTTTGCATCTCTGCACTGAATGTATAGTCTTGTGCAAAGTGGCTAATGTTTACATCATAGACACTTTGAATAGCATGCAGGTGTATCTATACCAATTTTTATTTTTCCTATTATAGCTTCCTGTTTTTGATTGTGATACTGACTCTTCTAAACTTGAGTAAATTATTATTGGAAATTGTTGTACATGCAATACTGAGATACACCTCTTTCAGCTATAAGTTATAAGTATGGAAAGCCACCATTGTGACCGAATGAGTGACACCAATGGAGTTAACTTGGAAAGATAACTTGGAAATCATCTGCCCAGCCAGACTCTCTTGTTATTCAGAAAGCAGACTAAGTTTGAATCACTCAGTGGTTCATTCCCCATATCACCTCCTGCTTCTAGAAATTTTGCAATGATAGAACAGTTTCTAAACAACTATATGGCATTTGTCATAATATTTTAAAAAATATTTTAAACTGTATCTGAATATTCAAAAGTAAAAAGAACCTGGGAATAAGAATTATGATAAACATCATCCAGCAAACTTACATTAGATAACATTCCATATAAGTTACAACAAAATGCTGCCAAAGAAAGAATGTTTTTCATTTATTAAATATGTAGTTTTATTACTCTCCAGTACCAACTTAAACATTTTCATTTTTTAAAAAGTCCAAAAAACTTTGAAAGAATAGAAGGGCATAGTTTCCCTTGAAATCCTGGTGATTACATGTTCTTACTGAAATTGAAATTTTATTTATAACCAGTGACCAGCAAATTAACTACAATTAAAACAATCTGTACATAGAAGCATGTTCAAAATACAGTAAGAGCGATAAAATCACCAAATGGATGTGCCAGTTAAAATTTGCAAAAAAAAAAAAAAGAGAGAGAGACTAAGCAAAATGAAATAAAGACACGCCTAAAGACTTCTTAGTGACAGCATTACAAGATTTGAGCTTTGTTATGGCAATAATTGCTGATAAAAACATGGCATTCTGTTCATAATCTCAGGCTTCTGGTCTGGGAACAGAAAATATGCCATGTTCCCTCATGGAAAACATGATCTCTACTAAAGAATAGTACAGACACAATAGCATGTAAGTTGCATAGAAGGGACAGTGAAGAAATATATACAACCTCATTCTGATCACAGGGCCAATTTCTCCCAATGAATGAAATTTTATAAAATCTGGGATCCTATATTGCCCTGAAGTGAGCCAAGGAAAAGGCTCTGTAGTGTGCTAAGTAGGCTACATTGAACAGGGTGTTCACAGGTCAAAAAGGTTTCCAAGGAGGAACTCACTCCTGTAGATTGTAGCGCTTAAGTCTGTCTGGTATGTGATGCTGAAGATTCTTTGATGAATCTTGGCTTTTACTTTCTCTAGGTGTAGAAATAGCAAAAAGCAGATACAAAATTGCAGTAACACTGGTGACCTAAGATACTTACCATCCATCTTGATGCACAGTCTTCAAGGAGAATTCGTGGGGCTAATGGGTCGTGGGAAAAAAGTTTGTAGTCATATTGCTGTTGGGTTTTTTTGCAACAGTTTGTCATACTGCCATGCTTTCTTCTGGGATATTCTTTTCAAATTCTCATCCTAGAATTTTATGCATGGTCTCCAACAATGCATAGCATTTTTTTAAGGCTAACCAAGGCTGATTAGTGTTGCTACACTAATAACATCTCTATTGCAGTCAAGAAAATCAAATTGACAAACAAAAGTCAAAAACCAACTTCAATCTGAAGTTTCACCTTACTTTAAAGATGCATTTATTAGGGCTAAAGAGTGGCAGTACTTTTTAGGGTGTTATCGATAAGATAAACACATCAATTCCCATGGTACCTATACTTTCCTTTATTTACTGTAACAGTTCTTATATTTTCTGACATGCACCAGAAAATAATTGCACATGCCACAAACAATAACAGCTTGATTGTACTATCTTGAATTCTTCAAAAAAGAAAAGAAAAGAAAAGAAATGTGCAAAATGGTGTAGACATGTTCTGTGTACCTATCTTGGAGTGATTTGTGCTCACATTGAAACATGCGTGTTTGGGCCAGAATGGAACAAGACTGTTTTTATTCCGCTGAAACACAACTGTTCAACTCAGTATTTGGAAGAGAAAAATGAGAAAAAAACCAAGAACATTAGCCATGGCTGAGGGAGGCAGGGAAGGGAAGTAATGGGAAGTTTTGGGAGGTAAACGCTGGTGGGCTATGTCATGCTAGGAACACCTGAGGAGAGAGAAGGCAATTGTTATATCCATCAGTATTGTCCTACTTGCTCGGGTTTCCTGCTAGTTTTGATTCAGCTGAAATCTGGGACAAAAATGATTAAAAAAATTATGTAGAATGTAGAACACACACTGAGAATAGAGTACGTATTAAACAGCACAAAACAATATAGAAATAAAAGAAAATACAAAAATTTAATTGACTACTGTTGAAAATATCAAGATGACTTTAATTTAATTCAAGTTAGGTTCTATTCTCTTTGCAAAATATTTCAAAGGGAAGTTAACTTGATCGTACATAAATGTAGCCAAAGACAGTATTCCTGAAATGTCTTGAATCCCAAGGAAGAGGAAATAGAGATGGACTGAAGTATCTTTTCTTTTTGTTTCTTTATCCTCCTTGGGAAATTAAATGCTGGTTTCATTAAGAGCAAATCAACAGTTTTACATTTTTAAGACTGATGTCCCCTTTCCCACCGTAGTCAAAAGGCTGAACATCTGTAATATTTTCCCACTTAACAGGAATTAAAAAACCTAATTATGAGCAATATATGGCAATTTTCAACTTATATTACAAGAATGTAATTTAATATTATTGTCCCAGAAAGACATAATCTTATGCGTCATTATATGGCTATGTATGACTGTTAAATTATTCAGAATTAGCCAGAAGCAAGTATACCAGCATCTGAACTGATTAAGAAAGGCACTGCTGCATTGATTAATATTCCTAGACTCCATCATATTTGTTCTAAACTAAATTAATCAAGAAAACCATATACAAAGCAGAATAACTCAATCACTGTTTAGCCTCAATTATAAATGGCATTCTGATTTTGCCTTTTGCCTCTTCCATTTCCAAGTCTTAACTTCATAGCTTTTAAATTTTTAATTCTTGCAATTTGTCTTGTTTTCAACTAAATAGACTAGAATATTTTGGGCTCATATCCAGCTTCTTCAAAATAAATCATTTATCTATCTGCTTTCTAAAGCATTTGGGGTACGGCTTATTCATGTAAGTACAATATCACAAAGAAGACACAAACAACAGGGAAGGGATTACTGAAGTAAGAGTTAAGGATAGAAAAGATAAAGTGTAGAAAACAGAACAGACAGAGTACGATGAACTTTACTACGTTAAACAAAAGCTGGTGCAGAATAAAGAAGAACATTTACCCTATGTATATTAAATTTTTAAATCAACCCTGAAAATAAGAGGCAAATGCTCAGAAACTTAAATTCATTCATTACTGAGCCATTCTCAACAAAAGAATTAAGAGAAAACATTTTAAAAAGTTATTATTCTTATTTTGACAAGTCATAAGGCGGGCTTGGTACAAGTTCATTTATCATATTCTTTAAAAGAGAATATTAGAATTAGAAAATGAACCTTATTTTTGTTAGAACAGTCAGCTTCCTAAAAGGATGTAGCTGAATGTGCACAGATCCATGCCTACAATATAACCTTTGAATGAAGACTTAAAAATATATATAAATAGGGCCAAGCAATTTTAAATAATATTATCCGATAAAAGGACATTTGTTTTTTTATTTACAGTGTTTGTACATATTTATAGCAACATCAAAAATATTCACAATGCAAAGTGCAAAATGTCACTTCGTTATCACTTACCATCTTAATATTTCATCCATTCACCTTGCCCACCCCCATTATCCAGATTGTCTTAGCATAGTTTATATCTTCCTTCCATATACATAGCCACTCTAAAAGAAATCTTCAAATGTATAGCTGAAAATTTGCATATCCCAGCTATATTCAACACAGGTTTAAGCATATCTATATCTCAAAATCAAAGGATATGCATATGTGTAAATGGAGTCATTCCACAGAATTGGAAGTGCCTGTGTAATAATAATAATTCAGAGTGCAAAAGCAGTGGTCAAGATAAAGAAGCACTCCCTAGCCTTTCTCACAGGGAATGGATTCAGATAATGCTGTCAAGAAAGTGATTTTTCTCAGTATTATTAAGGCTACAACCAATTGATGACTTGAGGCTTTACTTCTAAAATATTAACTAGCAGGAGAGCGCATTATGCATACCTGCAGAAGTCTGAACCCAATAAGCTTGTAGCAATAACAGTGAGAAATAATTTCACCTATTACATTCCCTGAATTGCTATGACTTGCCTTTCAGAGTAAAAGAAAACATGAAAACCATATATAAAAACTCTAGCTTTATTTTTGCAGTCTCCCTCCAGCTTATTAACAGTTCCAGCCGAGGCACAAGCTCTAAAAGTTGCTTTGATATAATGCAAAGTGTCTAGGCAGCAGAATATTTATTAACTATAAATAAATGTTTGGGATGACTGAAACTAGTGAGTGAAATGAGACACTCAATTTCTGACTGGCGCTCTTGTCCCTTGACACCAATACCTGTGGGCTTAAGACCACAGGAAACTTACTTGGTAAACAACAAGGTATGAGGCAGAGATTACAAAATGATATAAAAAACTCATCTTAACATTGTTCTTCTCTGCTGCAGGAATAACCTATTCCTCTACCATGTATATGTGATAAAAATGTATTTTTAAAATATTTAAGGTCTGATTTACATCCAGATTTTTTATGGGGATGCCTACAATTTTTCTAAGAGCGTACTTCCAACCAGCAGTCAATTCTTTTACTTAAATCAATTCACTCTTACGATTTCACGTTATGTAAAAGTAACACAGTTTATAATAAATATAAGTTTCCAAAGCAGCATTGTATCTGCATGGGGAAGTCTAGTTTTGTTGCTGGAAAATTCCAGTAGGTATAATTTCCACAATTCCAATTTTGGTATCATTTATGTGTACTGAAAAAAAATCCATTTGGGGATCTTGGAATTCTGCTTTCTTTAATCCAAGGAGCTGTCACTAGTAACAAGTGGCAGTAAGAGGCAAGCATAAATCACATTGCATCTGTTACCTGTCATATACGTATCTTTTTGTTTCAAAAGAGGAAATACAGGTACATTAAGCTGAGGTTTAACAAATGCATATATTTTACTTAAAAACATTCATCTGATCAAAATAAACTTCATGGGACAAAACTGTTATTAAATAACATTTCAATTCAAATTGTATATAATTTTTTAAAGTTTTCATACAGCAAACAATGGTTCACCCTTGAAAATCTGTAGAAAAAAATCACACACACATACACACACGGAGGGGGGAAAAAAGAAAAAGAAAAAGCTCTGAGGTATCACACCCACCCAGACACAGCCTTACATCAGCTGTGGTATAAGCAGAATATTGTAGGCCCAAAGAAAAAAGACTACTGATTGTTCGAGTAGAAGTCAGGTAGTTCAGACAAAAATATCCCAGAACAGGTATCTGAATAGAGGAACTACCTCAATAAAGTCCTCAAGTGCATTGGAGACCTGATCACTTAAACTGCTCCTGCCAAGCAGCTCCCTGCACCTGAGACAAATGCAGCCCAAGGTGCCTTGTGCAAAAGGTAAGGAAATTAGGTGCAGCTATTTCCCATTATTCCTTACTATATAGCTTTGAAAATTATATGAAAGTTCAACTTCTCTTTCATCACGCAAGGTACTGCTGGAGTGCTGTTTTCGCCCTGCAATGAAAAGCATTTTTTAATTTTAGAGGATATACATAAATGGGGATTTCAGAAATGCTACCATGCAAGGAATAAACTATAGCACATTGAAAACTGGATACATGAAGTTCAGTAACTGAACATCGCAAAACAAATCTGCTTGCAATTTTACTACAAGGTTCTTTGTACTTAGAATCAGCCTATTCCTTTTCTATTTATAATTTCTCAAGCAGCTTTCACGTAAGAGTGCATGCATTTTACAACTTTTGAGAACCCTAAAACAGGTATCTATCTTGGATTGAACCTGACTGAAATGAGCAGCATGTGAAAATACAAAGATATTTCAGTCAGATATAATAATTGGGGAGGGGAAATATTAAATGAGATATCTCTACAAATGTAAACTTTTGCTTGCCCTTTAAGTGAAGTACTGCCATGCTCTCTACATGGGGCTGCCCTTGAGGAGCATCCAAAAGCTGCAGCTCATTTAAAATGCACTTATGCAGTCAGTTATAAACACCCCTCAATATACACACATCACACCTCTC
The DNA here is from genome assembly GCF_001527695.2 of Protobothrops mucrosquamatus. Taxonomy (NCBI): domain Eukaryota; kingdom Metazoa; phylum Chordata; class Lepidosauria; order Squamata; family Viperidae; genus Protobothrops; species Protobothrops mucrosquamatus. Next base: position 798,789 of record NW_015386542.1, read on the forward strand.
CTCCATGAGCTGCATTTGCTATCAATATGTTTCTGGATACAATTCAAAATGCTGCTATAAAGCCATTCGTGCCATGGGGCATTTATTAGGATATTTGCAGAAGTGCCTTTCTCCAATCATACCATCAATCTGGCAGAAAAGACATTGTATGAGGCCCTTCAATTAAGATGCGCCATCTTGTGGGACCCAAAAAGTTAGCCTTTTTGTTCTGCTCATTGGAACACCTTTGCCCCAGATATTAGATTGCCCTAACCTTGCCAACCTGAAAGTCCTGAGGCACAAAGGTCAGGTTGTCAATATGAGCCTGTGAAATAGGTTTTTTTTTTGTTATCTAATTAGTTTTTTTATCTTGGCAATTGGTTCATTATGTTCTGGGATATTATTGTTGCCTTTGTTTAAACTTTAGTTATCCAGAATCATGCATAACATAAACAAATCAAGCATAGGAGATTTCTCACACAAACACTAAGCCACCCTAAAAAATTGGGACAATTGCAGGGGAGAAAAAAAAACACAGAATGCAAGGAGAAACAGAACTCATATACAACTCAAATCAATATACAGAAAATCTAATAACAAAGTGATCAAATTCATTTCAATTTGATTTTGGAATTTGTTTACTTACTTTTCACAAAGATTTGGATCTGACGACTGACTCAGTTTATGTAGAATATCTACTATTCCAATATCTCTGAGTTTATCCTGGCGATCTTGGGAACCTAATATAAAATAATTGCATGTTGGTAACTGATGCATTTTATGTCTCTTGCCCAGACTGTTAAATAGTGGCAAGGCAAATACACAATGCAATGTAAAAGCCTGCAGAAACACCTGAAATGAATATGGGTAGATTTCAGATACGTCTTTCTCACTTTGCCAGGTCTTGGTCACCCATACCAGCTCTGCTTTTTTTTCTACACAAGTTGTGAAGGATCACAGTCTTATTACAAACAGACCGGGCATTCAAGAATTTCCATAAAAAGCTTCTAATTTACATTCAACAGAGAGATAGGTTCATATTATTCAGGATAAGTTGAATCTTTTCCTACTTTTTAGATTAAAGAAATAAAAGCTTTTTCATGTGGTTGAAACTTGTTCATTACATGAGAACGGTTTAGTCAAAATTTCTTGAAAAAATGTTAACTGCATAAAATATCTGAATAAAATCTGAATATCTGAATAAAAAGTTCCTGGAGCTTTACTCAATTTCATTTTTTAAGTTGACTTTCAACTATATCTTCTGGGGGAAAAAACCCTTATTCTATAAATTTTTAAGGAAGTACTCTTTTCAAATATTCTTCAATTTTTTCTGGGTTATATTCCTATTTGTTATATAATTTCATATAAAAATTAACATTGCAGACTCATATCATTCATTGGAGATATTTAGTTCTGTTCCAAATAGAAGTAATAATTGTTTTGTTTGATTCCTTCCATAATTGCTAAATTAATAATTTGGCTGATTTCCTGCCCTTTTCAGGAAATTTAATATTTTTATGTACTAAAGTTCAATTTTCATAAATTCAATTGGGGGAAATATAGAATTTTATCAATTGGAGCATAAAATGAACCAATGGTTTACATTTCTAAATTCAGTCTAAAATACAGTATTATGAATCAACCTTTCTCACCCTTAATTTGTATTTTTGATTACCATAGTATGCTTTTTCACATTTATGGCTATTCCATTTTTTGATCTGCCCAAAGTCATGAATGGACAAAAATGTCTAACTATTCAACTTTTATGCACTAGAAATTGCTCTTTTCATTTTTTTCCAGGTAATTCCTTTTCACTCAAAGGGAATCATATAGCAAATTCACTTCACCTGTCTTTTAATGTAGTGATTTTCCCTGGATGGAAAAAATGCATTCCATATGTTCAACTGTTAAATACAATTTCATTTTAAAATTAAGCATTTCAGAAGATAAATCCCTTGAGTATATCTTACCTTCTTCTTCATTCCATATAAGATTAGATACACAAAACATGGCAGCCAGTTGAAGTTTAGCATTTGAGTGGCTCTAAGCAGACAAAAAATATTTAGACAGAAATATTTTAAGTTAGTAAAATCAAATCCCTTTTGAAGTTGACTCTTTGACTTCACAGAACCATGTAATGTTATTGGCAAAAGTATGGATCTAGTTTACTATTGCTTTCTTTTGTTACCCTGGCAAATCTAGTTAATACTTGGAAAAGAAGCTACAGCCTTGATTATAAAAACAAAACCAACAACAAGCACATTCTGGCAGACATCAATAGCAAACCAGTTCCATATTGTTGCCAAGAGACATATGTCAGGAACTCAAGTGAAAATTTACATTTCTTTCTTAACCTTTATGTAATCTAGGTTTCTTGCCTCCAAATTATTACCCACAATAATGAAATATA
>NW_015386542.1:801351-847092 GCF_001527695.2 Protobothrops mucrosquamatus
GACTTGCAACCATTCATTTAACAACAGTTCTAAGTTGCAACACTGCTGAAAAAAGTGACTTATGACCGATCCTTAGCCTTATGACCATCGCAGTATCCTCACATCATGTGATCAAAATTTGGGCACTTGGTGTCACAGGGTGACGTGATTGTCATTTGTGACCTTCCCGAGGATGTTCTGACAAGCAAAGTTAATAGGAGAAGCCAGGTTCACTTAAAAATTGTAGCAAAAATGATCATAAAATTAGATATGACTCATTAACAACCGCTTCACTCAGCCATGGAAGTTCTGGTCCCAACTAGGGTCTCAGGAGGAGGACTACCTGCATTCAGATAGCCCTCAGGTTACAATGGCAATTAGTATGGCATTTGCTGTCCATAAGTGATGTGGTCACTTGCATCACTTAGCAACAGCTATCTTGGCAGTCCAAGTTACAGCCACTGTAACTCCCAGACATGCAGGCCATTAAGGATGATGTGTCTGAAGTCCCAGATAAGGAGCTGTAAAATGCCATAGGAGATGGAAAAGGCAGGGGAAGGGCTTTTTGGGCCCTTGCAGGCTGCACACAAGGCAAGGCAGCCCAGGCAGGACTTGGAAGACGCAATTCAGGCTGCATATGACTTGAGGAGGTGCATGGGGAGGCTCAATAGAGGCTGCATGTGGATGGAGACTGTGTGCTATACCTGGGTGTCACTTACAGGAGCTACTTGTGATGTTCCTTTCCAGTTTCCCTATTTACTTTGCTTGTGGAAAGTTGGCAGGGAAAGTTGCAGATGGTGATCACATGACTATGGTTTTCTGTGATGTCATAACTTTGTAACTAGATCGTGATCATGTAGTCATGGGAGTGATGCAATGGCCGTAACTTTGGAGACTGGTCATATGTCCATTTTTCCAATGCAGCCATAACTTTGAACAGTTGTTAAATGAATGGATGTAAGCTGAGGAAAACCTGTAAATCACCCCATTTGGAAGAGAATTTACAGAAATATCATAATATAAGTATCAAATATAAATAAATCTCACCCTAGCATAGAAAAACAGCATAAATTTTGGGGAAAAAATACCCTGCATAAAACTTTTCCCATTCGAATAGAAAAGACAGAAAAAGCAAAATCCTGTAAATAATTCACTAGTGGAATTTTTTTTCTCTCACTCACCAAACTATCCTGATTCCTTAGCTTGAAATTAAATGGACAAAGGATGAAATCATGTCTCCAGATCTTTGGGACACCACACCTTGCAGGTTCCTACATTCCCAGCCAAAGATGACAGCAATTTTTTTCCTCCCATTTGTGCATTTACTCATTATGGCCATAAGCCAGCACAGACATACAGATATCAGAGGAGTTTGCTTTTCCCTCAGGAAACCCATACATCTAATTGCCCAAGCCCAATGTTTTTAAACACTTGAATACGTTGGGGGAATCCCAGTCACTCTATGAGCGGTCTCCAAATTTGATATAGAAATAAATAAAAATAAGAGTTTTGTTGGTTAAAAGGAAACAAGCAGCATATGGTTTGCCTTTCTTCAGAACTCATCTAAGAACTTGCATTTGTTTAGCTGAGATGTTTCTGATATTTCTACCTTTTACTTCCATTTCTACCTTGTTTTACTTCCAGCAGTTTGGGAGATTGCATTTTATTCAGTTTTGTTTTTAACTTTTTTTTCGTAAAATAATCAGAATAATAATCTCTCATTTGCATCTTTCGTTTTCACATACTTGCACAAAAATACTGTGTGCAATCAGCGTTATGCATTCTTAGCAAAAGTATTTGAATTTGCTTCCTAAAGAATTGAGTTAATGTTTTATTTTTGTTTTGTTCATTCAACACAAAGTACAATTCTTCATGTCTAAGCTGTTACATATGTATCATTAATACAACAATGCACAATACCTGTTCTTTGACTTCCACATTGTGTTCTCCTTCCAGAATGAGAGTCACTGCTTGCATGATCTGTTTCCCATGAGTACTTATTATCTGATCTATATGCTGCCAAAAGTTTGAAAAATAACATTATTCAGCTCATCTGAAAAGTTAGGAAATCTACAGTTTGCTTTGTAGAATTCTTACAGCAGGAAATAAGTTCCTGCCAATGGAAACAAATCAGATATATGAATATGACAGCACAACAGAAATGACAGGTGAAGATGGTTTTAGACAAGTGCATTGGGGTCATATGTAAAGCGTATGATGAGCTTGTTCCCATTGCATATACTGAGCAATGCATTTAGATGAGTTTTCCTTTAAAATAAAACACTGTTGTATTACTCCTTGATCTGCAACATGCTCTATGCCAGGGATGTCAAACTGCCGGCCCGCGGGCCAGACGTGTCACATGGAAGCCGCGCCCACCTCATTGCCGGCAATGGCAAAACCGGCCCGATACATTGCGCAACATCACGTGATGTCGCGAGTTTGACATGTCTGCTCTATGCAATGTGAAAAACAGATGTACTGATTTTCAGATAGAAAGCTCTCAAGTTCCAAAGCTTACAATTTGTAGCAACAAGAGTTCAGAAAGAACTCTGTTTTGTCATTTCTACAAAATGTTTGTTCTGTAAATTAGACAAGCAACAGCTTAATGAAGTTGATAAGAAGTTCTAGAATATCAGCTCCCAATATGTAATAATATATAATAAGTAATTAACAAGACCTGCAGATTCATCTTCAAAATATTCATTTTTTTTTACTTACGGGGCGAGTAGACAAAAGGTTCCTAAGTAATCCCAAAGTCTTCATTAGTACATTTACATCAGAATCAGAGAGTAACTGGAATAACTGCTCTGTACTCAAGCCTCGCAAAATGTCTGCTTTGATCTTCTGTTCTGCTTGAAATGCCATATTCTAAAAAGAAGGACCAAATTAACCTTATTCGGAATCATTTCAATATTTTTCACAAATAACCCAACTCCATCACACTATTTATCATCTGCTATAACAAGGAACATTTCTTAGCAGTTGAGATTTTGCCATCCTTGAAAGCATTCTAGATCTCAGATGATTTGATAGCATACAAATTTAATAAAGAAAGAAAATCTAAAATTGGAGATGCATACATAAAGCTAGCAAATTAACATTGATACTTACCATTAAAGCCCAAACTCCATTCACTCGCAAGGCAAGATTGTCACTCTGAGTTAAACTACAGAGAAGTTCTATGGCTCCTGATTCTAAGATAGGCTATGTATAATAAAAGCAAAGCCAGTTAAGAAATTTCAGTAACAGCCTAATTTCAAATGTTTATTTTCATATTGTTTATGTATATTAAATCTGCTCTTAAACGAAAAAGAAGATAGTTTAAAAAAAACAAATAATCCAGAATACACATCTAAGTTTTCATATCTTCTTTCTTTACACATTTTACATTTTTATAAGCTCAGACAGTGTAGAATACTCAGTTCAAATGCTATAAATATGTAATCTTTTTGATTTTGCAGTATGTTCCATCAGCCTCTCCTAACCAAGGAAGCTGTTAACTGTCCTATCTCATAGTTGAAAATAATCAAGCATACTCTTCCCACAAGATGGCATGCTGAGCAGCAGGGCATTTTCTGTTACCAGTTGGCAAACAGTTGATTATGCCATCAAAACTGACTATTTGGCAGCTTGCTCCCCAGATTTGAACGGGAGCAAGTAGGAACAACCCAAGATGACCCTTGGATGATTGTATACCTTCTACGGTAAGATGAGGGATCTTGAAAATTGCAATTCTCAGTAGGAGCGATTAGAGGGCTGGGTCTTTCATCTTTTCCTTTCAGCTGTTTGTTATTTTTAAGCACACCTTGGTTTTAACTGCACCTTTTAAAGTTTTTTTACTTTTTATTTATGCATTAATCAACTGGTTGAATGTTGACTCCTATAACCGCTTGCTAGATTTTAACATAAAGTTATTTTCATTTTCTTACTGTTTACTTTAGAATTCTAAATTACTTTCACTTTTGCTGTAAAGAAGTCAGCGGTGAGAGGTTTCACCCTGGGTAAGGAAAGCTATCTGACTTGAATTATGCTTTCTGGATTTTACTACAAGGACTCTGTTTTTGCTAGTATTTTTTTTTTTAAAAAAAACTCTGATCTTATTTCTTTCCAACTTCTGATGGGAAAATTCTTCTTCTTTAATTACTTTTTATTCTAGGAAATTTATTTATTTCAACCTTTTTCCTCTGGTCATTTTGTTATGGTACATCCGCCTCTATTGTCCTTGAAAGGAATTGTTTATGCTTTTGTCATGCTTGGAGTATATTAAAATGCAAACAACAACAAACTAAGAACTTTGAATACTATACATTATATATTCTTTACAATATCTACAAAAAGCGATAAAGCCATTTGGGAAATGTTTGAAAAAAGAATGCTTTTTAACTTACAAACTCTATTTGAAAATTTCAATAAAAAACTTGATGGGTCAACACCGATTTTGAATCAATCCCAGGATGACACCCAGATGCAGATGACAGATGTGAGGAAAAAAATCTGAAAATTTCAGTCTTGCTGGGGAAGGCTGAAAGGGGCACGAATACAAGAAACTCAGAGATTATGGAATTGATGAATGATCGACTGGACTTTCTTAGGAAGATGGATGGACTTTGAAGAATGGATTTATTATATTTAACCAAAAAACAATTGACAAGAGATGTGTGTTTTTCTTTACAGAGAGACTTTTTGAATAATGAGTGCTTATGATTCTGTTGGGGTAATTGTTGGATCCCAAACAAAATTTAAAGAAAAATTGTATTATTGAGAATCAAATGAGGATATTTGATCCTGAACAAATCAGAGATAAGGATTGCAGTGATTTGTGGTAGATAAGAAATCATTGTAGACTTTCTACGAGTTAAATACAATAATAGATTGTTAACAGATGGCTTTGAAGTTTGACTTTGTTGTTGGTTTACATGTTAACTACCTTTTCTTATATATAGTAAATAGATGATGGTTAAATGGATTGCAAACAGATATGTAGAAGTTTATAAATTGTAAGTCTTTGCAAGGTGGGGGAAACGATTATGGCTGCAATATAGTTATCAGTATTCAATTATGTCTGTGTGTTTTTGTCTTTTCTAATGCACTTTTTAAATATTTTGCCTAATTTTGTTTTGTTTCTTTAAAAATCTCTTTTTTGGGAGTTTGTATATTAACTTTCTGAATAAAATAAAAAAATATTGGAGAAAAAATATTCAATATACTCAGTATTTGCTTTTTATAAAATCTGAACAATCTTTTTCTTGACAAAAATCATATTTCATAAACATTACTGATTACTATAAGCATGTTAAATATAGCTAAGGAAACATTATTGTGATTTTTTAAAAGAATGATACACCTGATTTGTATAGAATTTAATTTTTCCTCAGTAATTTTTCCCCTCAGTATTCACACACATGGAGAAACTTCAACTGTATGGAGATTTAAAGATCCAGCTGAATTCTAGAATCTTCTGGGGAAAGTATATCTAATAATTTTCATTTTTAAAATCTTCTAGAGTTCAGAGAAGTGCAGGCTGTTCTAGGTATTAATAACTGAACACCTTCAATAGCTATCACAACTACCAATGCATGCATATTTGGATGGAATATAAATGCAGATGAACCAGATCAAAAATACAGTACACTCTTCATGTTAGTAAACCCTTGCAGCATGATTTCTCTACTCAAAATGACATTTTGCCTACTTTCAGAGAAAAATTGTTCTTATGTGTCCGCTGAGAAAGACCGAAACAGGACTTCACCCTCATGATCTCAGTACATATTCACGTTATATTTTATATAAAGAGTCAGAGATCTACTTTTATGGTTTAAAAAGCCCAAGCGACCAACCTCTTTGCTTGGAGAAAATTCTAAGAGAAGATTGCATAGAGTAGAAGATGCTACCACTAAAATTTCATCTGGAGCATTCTGTAATACCTAAAGAAAGAAAGAAAAGGTAATTTCATCATAAGCATTGTTTCAAGAATTTAGAATAATTCAGGGATTGTAGATATACATTTGCCTTGTTACCTTTGCAGACGCAGAACCTGAATTCCAGCTTTCTTTATTAACATTTGGAAATTAAATAGTACCAACATCTGTCTTTTGCAGTTAATCTATTCCAATTTCAAAAGACTTCTAACTGACATATCAGCTGCCTATACTTAACCAGGAAAAAAAAGAGGATGTCTTCCTTCTTTAAAGTGTTTAATGACACAATACTGCCTTTCTTATAAGAGGAGATATCATCTAGCCTAGGTGGAAATTACTCAAGACTTTTGAGTTATTACTCTGTCTTTTGCTAATGAAAAAATATAATAAAAATTGTTTTCTATAAAGTTTCGGAGAATACTGCAAACAATTCTTGTGCTTTCTGAGAGATTTACAGCATATATCAGGGGTTCCCAACTGGGGGTTTGAGACGACATTCCAGGGGATGCGAAAACTTGGGTTTAGAAATTTCAAAATTATAGTGTATATGCATAACCAGGTATTACTTTTGTAAGGGGTGAGAGAATATATCAGAGGCGTTCTAGGGGTGCGGGGTATAGAAAGGGTTAGGAGCCCCTGGCATATATAAATGAACAGGGATTGCAACTGGAAAAATCACCAGTGTTTTAAAAAGCATGTACCATCTGAAACATCTATACAGAATAGCACTTTAAACATTTTGTAGCACTGAAGTATTTTCCCATATGCACTTCAATTGCATTGGCCTTTAGAAATATCTGCTTCAAAATATCAATGGCTTCCAGTTTTATAAAAAATAAGGATAAGACAATTACTTTTTAAAAACCATATTTATCAAGATAAGCATTCTGCTGTCATTGACAGTTAGAAGAACCTAAACTGAAACAGTAATTCTTAATTAGAAATATAAACCTACTACTTATTATTTTAAAACCATTTTATATTCAACCACACACTTTAATTCTAATACATTATATTTAATTATTTCTAGATCTTAGCAAGATCATATGTTACACGGGTAAATCACTAGAACGATATCTCTAGATACAAATTTATTTTTTCTTTAACTAGCCTTAAAACTGTACAAGGAGTCCTCAACTTACAACCATTCATTGACAGCTTGAAGTTACAGTGGCACTGAAAAAAAGTAACTTATGACTGTTTTTCACACTTACAACCATTGCAGCATTTCCAAGGTCATGTGATTAAAATTTAGATGCTTGGCAGCTGGCATGTATTTATGACGGTTGCAGTATCTTAAAGTCATGTGATCACCTTTTCTCACCTTCAGAAAAGCAAAGTCAATGGGCAAGCCAGATTCACTTAACAACTGAGTTACTAATTTAACAACTGCAATGACTGACTTAACAACTGTGGTAAGAAAGATCGTAAAATGGGGCAAAACTCACTTAACAACTATATGGCTTAGCAATGTAAATTTTGGTCTCAATTGTGGTCATAAGTCAAGGACTACCTGGATAATATTGCATTTTATACCACAACAAATAATCTCCCAATGTGCTTACCTTCATTAAGGGTTTCCATACAGCATGATCTTGGAAACTTGTTCGTAGTTGCTGTACAGATCTTGACAAACTGTGCAAACATCTGCTCAGAAAAATGAGGTACAAGCTCTAAAATACTTCCTTTCCATAGAGACAGCTTTGTAAGCATTTTCAGAAACTGAGCTAAAAACTAAGAATTCAGTCTGTTTCATCATACTACAATTACTGCTAAAGATAATTCATAATTTTCAAATAGTTTAAGATCATTGTATGTCCTAGTAAAGGAAGTGAAGAACTGTGAGACTGAAAATATGAAATGTAAGATTAATCCCACTAGGTAAATTTATACCTGACTGCAGCTAAGCGCACTTTGATGCTAGACTCAGATAAGCCATTTACAATCCGATCCATCATATTTTCAGTTTCAATTATCTGAAAGAAAGTTATCAAAAAAGTTATTGGATTTTACAGAACAAAACAAAGTATTTATTATGTTTATTTAATGCCATATGCTGTGTACAGTATGCATATAGTATGTGCAAATACTAACTGGTAAAAATATCAAAGTTGAATTTCACATTTTAAAAAGAAATTTCATGCTTCTGTTATATTATGACAATGAAGCATATTGTTATATTACATTTATACATTAGATAAATGGCAGTGTCTATTATTTGCCCAAATTGTCAAAAATTATATAATTTTCTGCAATTCCATTAAACCTTAATATTTTTAACTAGGAAACTATAACACTTTATTCAGATATCTTATTTCATTACAAAATATTAGTATTATTGAAATTAATGATAAGCCAAACATATACTTCAATGACAAGGTTATGTACCCTAACCTTGAACTTATTTTCTGTATTTTCACAGACTGCTATAATTCCCTTTTGTACAACTTATGCAGAAATGGCAACAGCAGTCTATACTTGAGTATTAGTATTGTTTCATTGTCCCGAGAAACTAACTCTGTAAAGTTTTCTTGATACTTTAGTAACATCAAAACTGCTAGTTCGTTGCTAAAAATAACAGCTTTAAACTACGCATTCTAAACTATTGAAAGTATCTATTCTTACACTTAGTTTAATATGCAGATTTCAACAAAAACTACTCCAAATATCTAAAAGCTCAACATATTGGAAGTCTGAACAACCAAGAAAAAGAAGCAAATTCTATAGGATATATGGAGGAAGAAAAATTACTGATCTGTTTCTTGTAATCCCAAACTCTCCACAGGAAGATAATAGTTTTTGAAGCTGAAGGGGAAAGTATTACCGATAGCCCTCAGTTAACAATGATAATTGGGACCAGACTTTTTGCCCCTCAGACATGTGGCCATAAAGCACAATGTCACATGACTGCATCCTTAGCAACAACAATCCTGGAACTCCCCATGGCTGTTGCTAAGTGAGTCCCAGGTGGTTTGCACTCAGGTAATGCGTGATGCATAAGTCTCTTTTTTCAGTACTATTGTAACTATGAACATAAACCATATGTATGCTTGATAAGCAAGAATTACCTGTACTACCAAGAGATATCAATTTTAGTATTTAAAAATTCTGAAAGTTCCTTCATTTTTTGAGATATTGGAAACTAACTGATAAATTCTTAGGCTTACCTTCTTTCGAATATCTTCATCATTTGCTCCAAGTGCAGCATAGAGCTTGAATGCAGCCTGGCGCAATTCATGAGCATGTTTTAAATCATGGTCAAGCTATTAATGATAATTAAATTCACATCATTTTTTAAAATTGCAAACTCATGGATGTTGATCAAACTATATATATTCTGAGTTCTAAATGGAATAGGGAGTGTCTTAAATAAAAATGCATTGCAAATTGTTTAAGACATATTTCACAACTATCACTATAACTAATTTATACCATCTGAGTGAAGAGTTTAGATTAGGAAGCACTTTTAAGAATTTCCAACTGGCACTTTATTCTGTATTTCATGTAGAACTTCATTTCTGTTCTCCTCAATTATAATAATTTAAATCTTATAAATCCTAACAATTCCCTTAAGTTGAGCTCAAATCCTAGTGATTGCATTTTCTTGAAACAATATAAAAAGAGTTTGCTTTTTATTGAAAATATATAGAAACTGTTTGCTGCCTTTTTTTCCCCCTCAGAACTTTTTTCAGCTTTCCCGTTTAGCCTGCAATCCTGGGATTTTCTAGTCTAGTAGTAGAAAAATACTAAATAGGGCTTAAGCCCACCTTCACAACCAGTTAACGTGAGCTGATTCAAACTTAGAATCTCTATAGGACAGGACACTAGATGAAGCAAGACAAAAATGAAGATGATGACTGCACAAAACACTACAGAATTGTGTAATATTTAATATAACAGGAGCCAATCCCTAAAACAATTTGTTTAGCTTACATTCTAAGTATAATTTAAAGTGTTTGCTATGATAATGAGATGTTCCCATCATTACAGCTATATAAAAAAATTGGTTAAATTGAAACTCTTCACCATCTCTGTGAAAAGAGATAGAAGATAGGGAAATCATTTGGGAGAGCATGCAAAAACATTCCCTATATCTATATAATACTTGCTTTGTAAATTTGTATCCTTTTCAAGATGAAACAAGAATATTACCTGCAATGTTTAACTCACCACTAAAAATAAATGCATTAAACAATCTGGGATTAAATGGGCTAAAATATTAATAATGGGAACTTTTACACTGTATCAGATTCTGTGAGCCAAGATTAAGCTACACATCTCCAATTAGTGTCTACTACAGAGCTTGCCAACTACTAGATTGAAAGTTGACAAAAGTCTCTCAAATACTTGATATAATGTAAAGAATTATTATTGCAGACTTGACTGAAACCATATTATGCATTTGATTATCTTCTATAAATGTGCAAATGTAGTTCCCCCTTATACCCAAATCAATTTAAAATGGTTGCCTTTCCCATCTTTCACTCTTTGTCCTGCATTTCACTGCCATGAAGCTGAGCAGTTGTTAATTGTTGACATAACTAATATCTCTTGGCTTATCTCTCACGTACAAAATTTCAATCCCTTCTTCAGATAGAATCAAATACAAGAAACTGTAGCAATTATGTTAACTTCTTGGAACAATTTATTATAGCTTATTATAAACCCATCTAGTTTGTTTCACATATACAAAGTCAGAAGCATATAAATTTCAGGCACAACTAAAAAGCTAATTCATATTGTCTCAGCTGACGATTCTGTCAGATTTTCATTTCAGTTTACAAACAATGATTCTAGATATAGATATACAGTAAATATATTAATCCAAGTTCTCATTTTCTCTTTCTCTCATGCACACAGAAACACACTTGTCATACCTACTTAATTCATAATAAACCTACCCTTTTTATATCAGTGATGGCACTCACTGAACTAGGGTATTTGAAGTAGTCTGCAAGCATTGCAATAAGGTGGTCAGTAATACTGGCAATTCTCTGTAGTTCAATATCTGTTTCAATCAAATAGGCCAGAGTTTCTGCTCCATCTACTCTCTCCTCTAGTAGTCTCTCTTTACTACACATCCGTGCCAAACATGGTAATGTCTGGAAATTACAACATCTGAAATTAGTTTTTTGACTAGTTGTTTACATATTTCTTATATAAATTTCTGTTAAATTTGTCACTAAATATAGGTATTTTAACAGGCATTACTAATAAAATATATCATCAAACCTACTTAGGTATTTGTACAAAAGTAAAATTTAAAGCAACCACTGATATTCACTTATTTATTAATCAGTATTTACATTGTTATATGATCACAAATTCAAATCTATTATATGCAACTATAATACTTGCACAGAACATTATTAAGCCTTGAGTCCAACTTTCACTTAACAAAATGTATTAGACTTACATAACTTCATCATTATTTAAAGACAGAATAATTTAGCGTTATTGAATACCAATACAGGGTAGTATACAAACCATACAACAAAAACAATATTACTAATAAAATTAAATAGTAACGGTTAATTACTAATTATTTCCGGACTCTTTACTAAACCTCCTGTTTTTAGTAATAAAGTCATTCCACTATTTCTTTTGAGATATCTGTTTTAAGTACTATTAGTGTGATTCTCCCACCTACCTTCAACACAATGCAAATATCATCTGTACGGATTGCTCCAGCTCTGCACATGTATGTAAGGCTACAATGAAATATCAAAATAGCATGATTACTGAGTTCATTACATAGTTTTGATTTTATTATGATATAAAATTTGTTCATTGGGCAACAGCACCATATGTTATGTTTTATCTGTTGTCCCAGTTTTGTATTGTTTCTATTCATGATTTTTTAAATGAGAACTGTGGACACTAAAATCTAAGACCTAAAGCTTGGAAAGCATTAGGAATGTGTATGCTTTGACAATTACTCAGAAATGGACCTCAATCAAGGCAAATACAACACCTATTTGTGCTATTTATTATACACCACTATAAACCTGTGTAAAATGTAGTATAAATTTAATTAATTTTTAATTAATTAAATCATCTTAGACTTGGTTATGAACCAAGTTACAGAATTCTTTCTGTAATTCAATAAGTGAGTATTAAGGCATCAAATACATATAAAACTCGGGGAAGGTTCTTAGTAAATTAAAATAATGGTTAAATAATGGTTAAATTATAGCTGTAGCTCTGTGCTTTATTCTGAAATGCAACTACCTTCCTAAATAGAAGACAAATATATGCTGAGTTGATTAAAAATTGATTGGATAATGAGGGAACATATAGTCATCCTCCTAGTAAATGTCTGTTTTATGGTTAATCAGAGCTAACATGGTTTCATTTTGTGAAAATGCCTCCCAAATATCTGCAAGTCCAAATGTACTCATTGTCCTAAAAGGATTGTCTACCATTAATTGCCTACTATTAATGGAACATTAATATTATAAAACATATTTTATTATTTAGCATGTTTCCTACATTCTAAGGTTTACCATTTGGCTGATGTGAGTTGCATTTCAATGGGCTTGTCTCTTTGTAACATTTTCACAAATATCTGTGGTAATAGTTCTCCACCGACCAACACTAAAAAACAAAAAGAAAATGTGTTTCAAGAAACAGTTTAACTGTAATTATTTAATGAGTATCCATACTGACCTCAGAAACCTACCATTTACAAGAGTCATTGATATCTGAGGGTTTTCAAAGGCTAGAACTGCAAAACATTTCAGTGCTTGCATTCGAACCTGTATAAACATACAACATTTACATTAATTACAATTAAAGTATTTTAAAACTATTAGAAGTCAAGTGAAAATGCCATTTTAAAACTCATCGAAAATGTTTAAAAACTCAAAAAACTAAAGGGTACTTATCAAAAATGAAAGCAAATTTGCCAAAGGGACATGAATTATTGGCCAAAGCATTGTGTGTTTTCTAAAGTGACTGAAATTTGTTTTCATGCATCTTAATTTGGGAAAAGTGGATATTCAAAAATACATAGATAAAATTCTTTTTCTATAGAGTCCCAACAAGTTTTGTGGCAAGTTATTTGCTTTCTGTACTCTTTAGATATCGTAATATTTAATATTGTAAATATTATAATCATAGATAAATATGGTAATTATAGTTCTTTATTTACTTAGAGATTTCAGGTTTAACTTAATAAATTCTTAATACTCCAAACAACAAAGAGGTATTAAAGCCACCTGTAATTATTAATTCTATCATTTTGCTCAACTTTGATTTTGGCATACTGGATACCAAACACTTATAATTATGATATAATAACTATATAATATCTAAATGTTCCCTAGCAGATGCTATCTTCACAGAAAGCTAACTCTCTTAATACTATTTTCTTCCAAACATACTTCTTCTCTTACTATATATATATGTAACTGTCACCATAACCATCAGAAAAAAACCATTTATAAAAATATATTTACTTATTTACTTACTCTTTTAACGCTATTTTACAAGAAATAAGATCTCTTTCACATCTATACAGATCTATCTGAGCCTAAACTGAAAAAAATGTGCATTTCCTTTTTCATCAGAAAGGAGCTAGACTAACTTATTATTCTGCCAATAATACTGCACCAAGGTTTTAAAATAATAACTTAGTTTATAGAAAACAGATTATATTATTGGCTTACTTTATAAGATGCAGAGGTTAATAGATGAGCAATATTCTGCACTGCTCCATGATTAAACAGCACTATCTGATGGTCTGGACCCTATCAAAAAACAAACACAGCTCTTTAAACATAAAGAAAAAACAAGTTATTTTACTTTATACTAGTTACTTGCAAGCTTATAGCCTTCAATGTCTAATTTCATTCATTTCAAATAAATATTAGAACTGGATTATCATTACATGACTGTTTGCCAGCAATTTTTAGAAATAACACAAAATTTTATTAAAGTATAAACTACATTGCTTGTTCTTGTGTTTTGTTTTTTTACAACAGCAGTCAACGGGAGATGGGGGTGTCAATTAAGTTAACCTTTTTTCTTTACCTCATTCTAGAAGAAAATAGTTCTTCCCTCCAAGTAGGACTTGGAAGAGAAGCATCTCCAAACTTGCAGGTAGTACTTTCTGCAAAAATTGTAGCACTGGGGAAGAGGTTGCTATTTTGAAAAAAAAAGGAAGAAAAGTAAAAACATACAGACAAGCTGCATGTTGTAAAAAAATGGTAACACTGGGTTTCTCTTAGCGTCGCTCTTTAGAATATTAACCATATGCTGCCAAAAAATCAAATTATTATTATTCTTTTATTATCATTGGGATGTTTTTAAAATGAAAAAACAGAAGCTGCTCAGAAATGAAACTCTAACTTTTTTCTACGTTAGGCTTTGAAAATATGGCTACAGCCCACTGGGGGGAATTATATATTTTATAAGTAGCAAATAAGGAAGATCTTGGAGAAGCATATTTATAAATTTTAAAATGAAAAATCCAAGGGTGTTTCATATATCTCAAAGAGAGAATTATACCAATTGCAATATAAATGTTGAATTTGTATTGTATTTGTAACTATTTTTGGCTATTTTATATGTGCTTTTAAACAACCATATTTATCAAAAACACTCAAGTATTCATATTTAAATTGGAAGTTCCTAGTTTTTATAGAAATGAGATTCCTTGAATGACATTGAACAGCTGAATCATGGAAAACAAATCTCAAAGGAAAAATTGCAGCTGTCCATGACCACCAAATGGCAACCCTATTTGAACAGAACATTATTAAGCATTTTGCATAACATAAATTAACATCTTGCATGGCCGTGAGTTGCTATAAGAAAGGTTCAAATAGGGTAACAACGGATGCAACCTTAGAAGAAATTTGTTTCAAGACAATTTTTAAAAAAATTCAGTAACTTTTGGCTGCTGACTGAAAAAAAGTGTGCACAAGAAAGCATAAGGCTAAGGATGCACAATCTGGACAACAGCAACTTTGGGGAGTGCAAAGGAAAAGAGAGTTTTAACTGATGGTCCAGTGATCAGTTCACAGGATCACTGGTGGCCAGCTGGGCATAATGGTTAATGTATTGGACTGGCACTAGATTGATACAAGTTCAAGTTTAACCTGAGCCACAGAGCTACCTGGAAACATTGGGCCAGTCACTCTCTCTCAGCCCAACTCACTTTACATGGATGTCACGGGGGAAAATGGGAAGAAGATATAAAGAAAGGACAAATCTAATGATAAGTAGATGGATAAGAAGTGTACAATTAATTGTTGTATATCTGTTTTGTTTTTTTAAAAAACCATTCCTTATTAACATTAAAATACTTAAAGTAACTAATATTGAAAAGTTTTAAAACAAAAAGACTGTAAAAAGCAAAAAGAACCCAAAATGATATGTGAAAAACCTAGGATACTAGGTATTTTTAATTTGTTTGTATATTTGTCCATTCTACTTGTATCTTTAACTGTAAAAAAGAAATCATAAACCAAAAGAAATACAATTCCAATTTTTTTTTTTAAAAAAGATGCTGCTTTGATTATTTTTGTTCAGATCCAATTTTTTCATCGTATTCTATTTCTTCATCTGAGTTTCCTGATGATCACTGTTTGACCTTGTACCTCCAAATTGCTGCATTTATCAGACTTGAATCTTAATTCTTTATGAAGGGACAAAAACATTTTGTGTCTTAATCACACAAAAACCTTGCCCTTTAACTATGCATATGTTATCCAAATGCTACTGTATATGAGTAATAAAAGCTATACAGTTAGTTGTGAACTGACAACTAAAATTGGACCAGTATTGCAGTTGTTAAGTGAGTTGCACCCAATTTTATCTTTTTTGCCTTGGTCGTTAAGCAAATCACTGAAGTCATTAAATGAATCACATAATTGTTAAGTAAATCCACTTTCCTCGATTGAATTTGCTTGTTGGAAGCCCCCTGAGAAGGTCGCAAATGGCAATCATGTGACCATGGGATGCTACAATTGTTGTAATTGTGAGCTGACTGTCAGGCGCCCAAATGTTGAACAAGCTAGTGATCAAGCAGTTTAAACTAAATGAAATGTAGTTAATTACCTTTATTATGAACCAGTTATAATGTAGAGCACCTTGTTTTCTTTGCTCAATTTAAAAGCCTTAACTTTTTATTTTGGCTAGCTGTAGAAAGGTGAAAATTGGAAAGTCTGTGTTTGAACTCCATGGAGGTTTTTTGCTGGTTTTTTTACAGCATATTTTGACACTCATACCACAGATTCTCTTCAGTTATTATTCAATGTTTCAAATTTTGTTGCTAGTACACTTTAATCCTCCCATTTTTATTTTAACTTCAAATCGGAAGAGTGCTCTATGATGTTAGTATTTGCTAATAAAATGTGTACATATATCCTGATTCAAGTAAAAACAAGATATTAAGCTACATATAACCAGCATAACAACACCTGAAAATAATTTGGGCTGTTGACACTGACAAATTTCTTAATTTAAAAATGCAATCATTGTACCACTTGTAGGGAAAAAAACTTACATTGGCACATAGAAGTGGCTGAGGTGAGGATTTAAAGCCGCAGCTATGCCAGTGTCGGAGCTGAAGAACAGATATTAAAAGATATAAAATTAAAGTCAAGTATAATATTGTCTTTCTTTTTCAAAGCTTGGTAAATGGTAAAATCTATTCCCTTCCTCCAATGAGCTCTTTTTCCATTCTTCATACTTTAGATTACAGATTGTACTGAATCCTAATGTGCATTGAGCAATTACCTGTATTATTAAAATATCAATTTG
Source organism: Protobothrops mucrosquamatus (assembly GCF_001527695.2). NCBI lineage: Eukaryota > Metazoa > Chordata > Lepidosauria > Squamata > Viperidae > Protobothrops > Protobothrops mucrosquamatus. The sequence goes on from NW_015386542.1 coordinate 818,022, forward strand.
TACATAATCCATTCTGGATAATACAAGGTATTATTCATATGCCACTATTTTCACTTTCTTCCAAATTGTGGATCATACACAGACAAATGGAGAAAGAGAGAGATTTGTTTATATTGGAACAATGATAAGTTTTTTGGCATTTGGCCTCTGTACACCAACACATTGGCCTGTTCCCTCATTAGTCCATGACAAATCAAGCAGATTAAGGTCTGGAGTTGGTTCTGAATGTTACATTTGCATTTGATAGCTGTTCACTGGAATACTCAACATGAGATCCAAAGAAGTCTCTATGCAAGTGAAACAAGCCATCATTAGGCTGAAAAACAAAATAAACCCATCAGAGAGATGGCAAAAGCATTGGAAGTGGTCAAAACAATAGTCTGTAACATTCTTAAAAGAAGGAATTAATTGACAGGCTCAAGCAACACCAAATGGCCTGGAAGACCACGGAAGACAACTAAAGTGGATGACCACAGAATTCTGTCATTGGTGAAGAAAAATCTTTTGCAACATCTAGTCAAGTTAAGAATATTCTTGGAGATAAGCATGTCATTGTCGAAGTCTACAGTCAAGAGATGACTTCATGAATATAAATACAGAGGCTTCACAACAAGATGCAAATCTCTGGTAACAATCAAGAATAGAAAGGACTGTTTAGACTTTGCAGAAAACACCTATAAAAGCTAGCCTGGTTCTGGAATAAGATTCTTTGGACTGATGAAACCAAGATTAACTAGAATGATGGGAAAAGTATGGAAAAGGAAAGGAACAGCTCATGATCCGAAGCATACCACATCATCTGTCAAACATGGAGGAGGCAGTGTTATGGCATGGGTATGTATGGCTACCAATGGTGTTTATTGATGATCTGACTGCTGATAAAAGTGTAGGATGAATTCTGAAGTGCATAGGGCTATACTCTCTTCTCAGATTCAGCCATATGCTGCAAAACTGATAGATCACTCATTTGTATTGCAGATGGACAATGACCCAAAACATGTAGCAAAAGCAATCCAAGAGTTTCTCAAGGTAAAGAAATGGGATATTCTTCACTGACCAAGTCAGTTACCCTATATCAACCTAATAATGTTGTTCACTTACTGAAGACAAAACCTCAATGGTTAATGCCATACTTTTGCCAAATCCTTTGAATTAAAGCTGAAAGTCTTCACTCTCACCTTGAGTGTTTCATTTGAAATTCACTGTGGTGGTGCCAAATGCCAAAAAACATATAAGAATTTTCTAATCAGTAAAACAATTGTATTTATATCACAATATAATATTGAATACATGTCATAGTTGAAAGTCACTTGACTTCAGAAAATGTTCTTCACTGAGATGCTGATGGTATTTAAAAAAAAAGGTTTGGTTTGTCCACTGACAGATTAACTAAAAAAAATAAGATTTCTAGGTAAAATAATATTTTATATCATTTTCTAACCCAATATTGGCAGCTATAGTTTATTTTCTTGTAATATTTGCATGAGTTTCGGTATTAATTACACAAATGCAGACCAATGAAAGTCTATGGAGATTCTCAGTTATCCAGGTCATGGTTGTTCCAAAAGTGCTTTTTCAGGAGGCAACTGGTCTTTCTTGTTTTTCTTTGAAGACATTTTGCCTCTCATCCAAGAAGCTTCTTCAGCTCTGACTGACTTCCATTCCCCACCATCCAGCCAGAGCTGAAGAAGCTTCTTGGATGAAAAGCAAAACGTCTTCAAAGAAAAACAAGGAAGTCCAGTTGCCTCATGAAAAAGCACCTTTGGGACATACCAATGAATTTTTTTTTGTCTATCACAACATTGGTTATTATAATTACAAAGAAACAGAATAGAATAACAATATTCTTTTCAGTTATACCATTTAAGATTCCAACTATGAGACCACTATCTGAATACTTTATTCTTGTCTGCCTTTTTTGAAAACTATGGTTCTATTAATGTTTCTTCTAGATAGAATGTATATAGAACTGCAGATTTGAAGAAATTTCAATTCAATTCAAGAGACTGAATTTCTGAACCTGTTAATGAATTCTGTAAAGCATCATTTTTATAAGTTTTGACAAATTCATCCATGGACCACATCTATAGAACACCATATTAAAGCTTTCACCAATCTCCTGGGAGGCAAGAGGAAGGATCAGGGTAAACATAGCAATTAATTCTGTTGTAGGAAAATTAAGTTATTCTATAATTTTTATAGACTTTTTAAAGAAAAGTTGTTGCTTATATTTATGAACTTAGTGCCAAACTCACAGAATGGGGAACAAGTGCATAATGTTTCAAGAGTTAAGAAATTCAGGACAGCCTCAAGGACATTGTACTGTATGTATGCCAACTAGAAAATACATGTTTGAAATGAACACAATGAATCAAAGAGAAAAAATTGTTTAAAATACTTGAAAAAAAAATTCAGAAGCAAATAAACACATGCATATGGGAAGAATGTTCATGACGTTTCTTACTTTGCAGCAATGTGAGAAGATCTGACATATATATTCTTGAGTATATCGAGATCTACTAAGCAGTGCCATGAGGTGGGGAATAACTGTAGCATCCTAGAAAGTCAGAAAAGTTAAACAAAACATTTAAATAAAAAATCACAGATGTATCTACTTTGTGGATTTGGCACAAAATTTTATTCTATATGGTGGTTCAGAAGGAAGCAGTTTGAGGACTGCAAAGTTGACTATTAATTTACACACAATATAAACAAAGATTTATCTACAAACATTGTAGAGCTCTGACAATTTAAGAACCTAATCTAGCTAGCATTACAGGATACCTTGAGTACTGATACTTTTAACCTTTTTTTTTTAATGGTTTTTATATACTTTCTGCATTGCTTAGAAATATTTGGAAACAGAAATTGGTAGACCAATTAAAGATTGAGATGTCAGCAAAAACCAGAGGGGGCTCTGTTATTTCTTAAAGGAAATATATATATGTATGTATGTATGTATGTATGTATGTATGTATGTATGTATGTATGTATATATGTATGTATGTATAGTAGAGTACAAAAGTAAAGAACACCAGGAGAAAAAAGAGACTCTAAAAAATATATTTAATGGTTAAAACCAACAAGACAATGCATGGCTAAAACCTATAAAATTGTTCTTTAGAAATCTTACAAAAATTAAAAACCTAGCTTTCGTTGGCACACTGCCTACATATGTATGTATGTATGTATGTATGTATGTATGTATGTATGTATGTATGTATGTACGGTATGTATGTATGTATGTATGTATTTGATATTATTAATACTTGTCTGTAAAATTTCTATTAAATATTATATACACCTCATCAATATACATAATGTATTATGAATGAACAGCTTTCTGCTTTAAGGAGCTAATCTCAATTTTCATTGCTCATCTATCATGGTGCCTTTTCAGAAAACAAAGAATTTTGTAAAACCTTCTTTTCAGAATCTATTCAAATTACATAATCAGTGACCCAGAAAGTCAAGCACAGTGCACCAGTGACTATAGTAATTAAAGATGAGCAAACTGTTCCGTGTATGAACCACTCACCATAGGAAATAGTTTCAGGTCCACACAGGGAAGAAAACAGTGATTTTTTGGTCCAGGAAAAATGGAGGAGGAGAGAAGGGAGAAAAGTCAAGTGCAATGGGGCAGAGGAAAGAAAAATGGGAGGTCTAAGGGAGATGAGGAGATGAGTGGCCAGTAGGGATATGCTGCTTGGAACATTGGCAACAATTGAGAGTGGGAAGGTGTAGATAATATGTGGAACAGGAGGGGAAAGTAAGTTCCAGAACCTCCAATCCGTTTTCACTTATATACAGTATCTTAAATCCCCATGATTTGTCTCCAGTGAGCTAAATTCAGTTGAACAACTTTCTCAAAGTCTTAGTTTCAAATTAAAGGGTACTTCCTAAGAAATACAAGAATGGTAGCATGTACTTGGAGTACAAATAAGCAATACAACCTGCAAAATAGTTAAGACACTTGGGAATATTTCACAGCATAAGACTGCAAGCCTGTCTTGAAAATCCCATGTGGGGCACTTTCCTACACTGGCTCAGCTAATCAGCTGATGAAAATGATTACTTTACTGTAAGGATATTACTTTTATAACATGTGGAGTTTTCTAAAAGTATGTTCATTTCACTATTAACATCATTAATCACCAGTCAAATCAATACAATGAATATTATTCACATATTTCTCAAATGGAGAATACAATAAAGTTGTGTTTGCTTCTCACACAACAGATGATAGTAGCAGCATGTGATTCTCAGAAAAAATATATTAATCTGATTAATTTGCCTTTATATCTTGAAATGCAATATATAAAACTCAATCTTGCATACTGTAAGCATCCCAATGAACACTATAAATTCCAATTATTTTGTGAAGCCAATTCTCACACTAACATAAGCTGTCATCTGTAGTGGTTTTATGACTGTAAGTCATAAAACTCATAATGAGATTTTAGCTTGGATAAATTGCAATAGTTCTAATTTCAAAGATTCTAAATTCTCTCAGAAACACACATGAAATAAAACGCGTATGCAGGCTGAAAAGATCAGTTATTGCCTGTAACTTACTGAATACAATAATTCTTCAGGAGTGACAGGGCTGGTGAAAATAGTACGAAGACACCTGAGGCAAGCTTCAATGAATTTAAGATCTGGTGACAGTAACCCTGTAAATACAAGTTTAGATTCTTATTCAGTTCTCACAAACTGTGTACTCAAGAAACCAATGAAATAATGGAAAATTAGGTACCTTGCAATAAAGCTGGTATGATATGGCAGTCCAGTAGAGATTTAACATTATTTTCTGTACCCATTGCAAGGCTTCCCAGAACAACTGCACATTCCGTTTTCAGCTCAGTGCTAGAGTTTTCTTGCTGAAGCAAGTATAGCAACCTACATGTAGAAATACAACTGTTTAAGTAAGTTCACAAAAATAATTCAAATAAAGAATCCTTCTATACATAAAAAAACAATTATATCAGGTGGAGAAATGCTAATGGACAGGGTGTTACACAGAACCCTACCTGGATTCCATTGGATAAAAAATGTGAACATTATATCCAAAACCAATGATGAAAAAGTGGAATTACAATGGAAAGCTAAATAGCTTGAGTACAGTTTAAATTAGCAGTACAAGGTCAGAGTGAAGAGCTATTCTGGAAGTAATGGGCAATACTTTTAAAACGTGAGTAGCAAGAGAAATTCAAAGAAGTTGACAGGAAACTAAAATAAATATGGAAAGAGATGCAATTTATTTTAAAAAGAGCTTTAACTATTAGTACAACCATGGAACAATTAAAGGAAATGTGTTAAAATCATTGGATAAAAAGTTAACTATAACAGAATAAAAAAGTCAAAAATAGAGTTGTAAATGTATCATGCAAAAAGTTTAATTACGGTCTATTTAAAATGTCTATTAGAAACAAATGAAAATATGGTCTATTTAGCATGCCTAATCAGAAGAATGACACTGAAAATATCAGAAAATTGCTGAAATATTTTGAAAATAAAAATTACAGAAAGAAGACATGTTCCAGTTGCAGTGGAATCTGTATAATGAGTCAAGATTTTTTAATCATTATTTGTTAAACAACTTGTGGTAGCTCAGTTTGTGCATAATACCAAGTCATAATGCAGGGGTGTCAAACTTAATTTCATTGAGGGCCGCATCAGCATTGCGGTTGCCCTCAGGGGGCCGGGTGGGTGTGGTCATGGCCAGCTCTACATCGTTCACGTCAAGGGTGCCTGTGGAGGCCTGGGCAGGAGTGGGACAGATCTGAGGGTCTCTGGAAGAAGGGGGTGGGACCAGGGCAAGTGCCAAGGCATGGTCCACTGGAGGAGCCTCACTGTTCCTCTCAGACCATGCGGGGGGGGGCTGTATGGTGGTGCGGGCTGCCCAGAGCCCTGGGCAGCAGAGGTCAAACACCCAGCCTGGCCCTCGAGCACCCATGGCACCAAGCCCAGCCCCACTTCCCCAAGGAGGCACCCAGTTGCACATATCTCCTCCTCAAGGCTGCTGCTGCTGTGCTTGCTCTCCTTAGCCAGGTTGCTCATGATGGGTACGAGGGCAAAGTCAGAGGGAGGCCCATTCCCTCTCCACAGGAGGAGACTCGGCTTTGTATCCAAAGCTCCCTTAGCAATAGGATGGGAGACCACCAGGATAGGCCAGGAGGAGGGGGCAAAAGGTTGGTGAAAGGGCAACAGGGCAGGACTAAGGCAGGAGTTCCCTCAGACCCTCCCTCTTCTTCTTTCCTTCCTTCCTAAGTACAGAGTGGTGGGAAAATATTTGAGATGAGGGAGGGAGAAAAACAGGCAAGAAACGCAGCTGGGGAGGTGTCACCCTTTGCGAGGAATGAAGAAATGCACCATCGCCTGGAAGTGGCCAGCACATGGCCCTCGCCTACTTCACATATCTGGCTTGGTGGGCTCTGGAGGAGGGGATGCCATGATCAGCGTGAGAGTCAACGTTACCTGCACAATGCCGGCACTCTCCTCACAGCACCGAGAGGCTGCGCCAGGCGGCGTGAATCTAAAAACAAGGGCGAGGACGCCCAGCTCCCAGCCTGCCCGGTTTCGGCAGGTAGCGGGGCGCTCTCCTCACAGCGCCAAGAGCTGAGCCGGGTGGCGCAAATCTGTTGAGAAGTGCAATGCTGCCTATCCCCCAGTTTCAGCAGGCAGCAAGGTGCAAAGCTGGCGAGCTTCGCACCGCCCAGCTCAACCTCTCGGCGCTGTGAGGAGAGTGCCCCGCTGTCTGCCGAAACCCCTCCCCCAGAGCCCATCAAGCCGGATATGTGAAGTAGGCGAGGGCCATTTGCTGGCCACTTCCAGGCGATGGTGCATTTCTTCATTCCTCACAAAGGGTGACACCTCCCCAGCATGCACCCAGGGGGTGGGGCCGACGCAGCAGGGGCTGGTTCCTCGCTGTTTCCAGATGGCCTTGTGGAGCTAAGACTGAATGCGTTTCAGCATAGATGGTCACCACAAAATTGTACATTGGCTCTCGGCTGGCCTGGGCCAGGGCCAAGACAGAGGGGGCCGTTCCCTCACTGTTTCCAGGATGGCTTTGCGGGTCACATAAAACCACTTCACAGGCCGCATCCGACCCATGGGCCTTGTGTTTGACATGTCTGTCATAATGGATGGCTTCACATATACCAAAAAGCCGTAAGCAAACTACATTTTTCCCAATCAAAACTCTGACATAATTAGATATAAATATCGTGGAAGCAATCAGGTGAAACTATTTTTGTTAACTAGTAACATTACAGAGCCTCACAATAATTGTAAATATACCAAATAATAGCAAAGCATCTAAATGTGATACATCACTGCATTTTTAGCAGATTATTTAAAATCAAAAGTGAAGAATCGGTTACTTTGTCTCCGTGTTGTTAAAAACTTGTGTTAAAAATAAATAAGTCCAGCTTTAAGAATGCCACATACATAAAAAAAAAATTAATGCAATAATGCAACTTTCCTAACATCATTTTTTTAAAAAATTACTTATTGCTTTAACTTTCAGGATAGATTTGGCTTATACAAAAAAAGGTTATAGTGGAGGAAAATACATTCATTAAATGAATGCATTATATAAGGAAAAAGAGCTGGACGTGTTTATTTTAAACATAATGTTTAATCCCTGGGAGGGCAATTTTGAACATGAAGCGACCAACTGTGGAAAGCTATCTTAGCAACACAGATGAGGCAATATCAGCTTCAACTCATTTGTGGGCTGAACTCCCACATATTCAAACTCTAACGGAAGTCTGTAAAATACATTCCTGAGAATGTTTTCATGCGTAAAGAAAAATCCTTGAGCATAGACCAACTCTGTTTTATAAGGTTTTTTTATTGAAATAATAATTTATTTTGTCTCTCAATTTCTTGCCTACACCACTATGCTGCAGAAATAATGAGCAGAGTTTTTCTTTTAGTTTTATCATGGGTTGTTCAAGTTATTATGGAGCTTGTGAACCTACATGATTTTTTTTACAAGCATTCAGAACAGTAGTCTGCAATCTCTACATAGATATTTATTCTCTTTCCTGATTAATTGGAACTACTAAGTAATGCAGTTTTAAGTGCTACTACAGGTAGTTTTAATTTCCCCATGTTCGTTTACAAGTTTGAAGTTACAACAGCCTTGAAAAAAGTGCTTTATGAATTGTACTCACACTTATTACCACTGCATCACCTTCACAGTCATGTGATTGCAATTCAGGTGCAATCAGGTAAACCAGGTTTATGACTGGTTGCAGCACTCTGCGCTTATGTGATCACAATTTGCTACCTTTTTAGCTGGTTTCCAACAAGAAACATCCAAAATTGTCAGTTATTAAGCAGAGGGAGTTCCAGGTAAGGCGCACAGGGGTGATGCAGGTAGGGTGGCAGAGGCTCTGGAGTGTCCAGCACAGATTGCATAGAAATTGGGGTAGGGTGCTGCAAGCCTCAGCTGGACCCCCCTGGCCCAGGAGCGCTTATGTCTGCAGGAGTGCTACAATTTCCCCACCCACCTATGTCCCCGAGATCTATGCCCTTCTCGTGACTCAACACAGTGGCAGCTGTTGGCGGCAACAACAGGATTGCGGCTGAAATAGAGGCCCAGGAACTCTAATAGTATCGCCCCAAGGTCTAATTCAGGTCTACTGCCACTGCCCCTGCGAAATGCTGTTCAAGCTGCACACTGCTGGCCTTCACTACCTCACACTATTTTCCAAGCCACACATTCCATTCTTTCCCCAAGCTACACAGCCCATTCTTATGATCCTTTGGATCCTCTGGTTTTCTCCAGGTCTTGCAAAAGAGCACACTACCTGGAAAACGAAATTTGGAGAATAAGGTCTTTCAAAGGACCATGAAAACGGGGCTCCTACTATTCTAGACAAACTGGGCCTTTCAGGCTTAAACACTCCTTTGTGCAACTGGATTCTTGATTTTCTTACTAACAGGCCCCAATATGTGCGAGCTGGAACAAATATTTCTAACACCATTTTCTTGAGCACAGGTTCTCCTCAGGGCTGCATCCTAAGTCCGCTGCTGTTCACCCTGTTGACCCATGACTGTTGTGCTAGGTTTGCCACCAGCCATATTGTAAAGTTCACAGATGATACAACAGTAGTGGGCTTGATTCATGGGGACAATGAGGGTGCTTATCGCAAGGAGGTTGAGGGTTTGGTGAGCTGATGTAAGGAAAACAGCCTAGTTTTAAATATTGGAAAAACCAAAGAGATCATTGTCAATTTCAGAAAAGGCAGGCACAGCCACACTTCTCTGTGCATTACAATGATTCACTCTGTGCATTACAGTGATTCACCTGTGGAGATGTTACCAGCATCAAATTCCTGGGTGTGCATTAACAAGTAGGCTGGCTTGATTGCTCAACAGTGAGACACTGATGAAGCGGGCACAGCAGTGCCTGCATTTTCTGCGTCGCATGAGAAAAGCACATCTTCCTTCCCCTGTCCTTACCACTTTCTACAGAGGGACCATCGAGAGCATCATATCATACAGCATCACAGTCTGGTTTAGAAGCATCACTGCTTCAGACAGGAAGGCAGTGCAGAGAGTGGTGAGGATGTTTGAAAAGATTATTGGCAGTTCCCTCCTTTCCATCCAGGACATAACACATAAGCATTGCTTGAGCAGGATCCGTTAGATTGTCTGGGACACTACACATCCTCTTCACGACCTGTTTTCCTTGATACCTTCTGAGAGGAGGCTCCATGGTATCCGAAGCAGAACATCCAGAATCAGTCACAGTTTTGTTCCATACAGTATTAACCTTGTGAACTCTAAAGCTTCCTCCTTCCGTTATGTATTCAAGACAGACAGTGATTAATATTTATAAGTTACTTATATGTAAGGGTATAGGTCTATACATATGTTGTATATAGTATGTTTAAATGTGTTATGGTATGTTTAAATGTGTTATGTTTAAATGTGTTATCTATGATATTTCATCCTTGTACAATCTCTTCCTTTATGTTTTTGGTATCCCATAAATAAAATATTTGTGATTACATAACTATGGTTTTTCATTACTTCTAAATCAGAAAACAGTAACTTTTTGGATGATACAGGCTCTATTATGGTCATAACTTGAGGACTACATGTATGGCTAAAAAACAAAAATCAAACTCAATAGCCATACATTGGGGATAGATAACCTGCACATACCATTATAAATCTACATTAGACTAAAAGATTAAGAATTCTTATAAGCCAACTTCAGAATGATAACTGTTTTGCTGTTGCTAAGAAATATCTGCAGATAGCCTGCAAATCACTCAGGGATCTATCATCTGCTCATCGCTGCTCTACTCCATGAAAGTTTATGCCATAATAAATATACTCAAATTCTTCTATGGATTGTTAAGGGTGATTCGTAGAATTTTTTATATTACAGTATATAAACAAAAGGTATCTAAAATAAATCTGTTATATATAATATACATACATACATACATACATACATACATACATACATACATATATATACTTTGTAACTACACTGGTAACATGTTTGGCATTATGATATATTGTACTCTTGGTTATTTAAAAGATATATAGCTATATTGACTGGATTCAGAAAGATCCTTAATTTTCTTCATTTTTGGTTTTCAGAAATTATTTCTAATAGTTACATACAATAATCCATGTTCCATTGCCTATGCGCAATTCTCCCACAGTCAAAGTATACAGTCATGTGCATTCAACTCTTAAAGCAAGAAAACACCAAAAGAGCCCAATGAATGCTGAGAATGCTCAGTGTTTAAGAAGTACTAAGAGGTTTGGAAAAGAGGACCGATCATATGGAAGGAAGAATGGAATGTTAACAGTTCTACAGGAAAGAAACAGACTAGACAATACTGTCATACTACTATTTTTCATCTTATCAGTCATGTAATCTAAGATATTTAATCCTTTTGCTGTCTTTTCTCTTGGGTTTTTGGTAAGTCATAAATAAATAATTATTAACTATTGTTTTCATTACATTTAAATTAGAAAATAATTTTTTGGTTTGGAATAACCCATGCTCTCAGGTAGGTTGCAGTTTAAAACTGATTTCAAATCCTAAATTGTCCTGATTTTAATAAAATTGGAGGAGCATCTGGTGCCTTCCAAATAATCTGGACTTCAACAATCCCTAGCATCTGCCCATGCTGAATGAACCTTATGAAAGGGATAATCCAAAACAAGTAGAATGCAAATAGTGGTTGCCTACATCTATTGAGTATTAGTATCCGTTTATCAATAACTAGGAAGCTTCCAACTGTTACATGCAAATAGGGAGGAAGAAAGGGGCATGAAGGCAAAATACATAGATAGAAATACATGTGTGTATGTGTGTGTGAGTGTGTGTGTAATGTCCATAATAATTGAAATGGATCATTCTGTTCTCCTGTTCCATACAAACTCAGATTCATACTGTGACTCCTACTTTTGTTCAATAAATGTAACATTTGGTTGTTGTATCCTTTCTCAAGAACATGTTCCTCAACATAATAGAATAAAATAAACATTTCACTTCTATTGTTTTCAATTTTAACAGTTCTAGCAATCAGAACTCACATCAATCTATTGCATAAAAATTCATAGTAGAATATAGCACTGCATCAACAATTGAGATGCTAAGGACTGATGCATTCATTATTTATTATTTCAATTTACAGTATATACCTGCTCATTTCAAATGTATGACTTTCTTTCTCCTTACAGAGAGCCTACCAGCTATATAATCAGAAAAAAATCAACCAAGAAAATAGCAGGAAGTTCTTTAATGATAATTTGAACAAGAATAAGAGTCGAAACCAAATAAGCTGAACTTTGCACCATTAAGTTTATTATCTTGTATGGTTGACTGACTTCCAAGAGATAAACCCTGAAACTATAAATAAACTAAAACTGTCTAAGGTAAACTAATATAACATTATCTTTTTGGTTCAGGTAGATATAAGTGTATAATTTTTCCAAACCAAGGGGGTAAGCAACAGCTGTTGGGAAACAAAGACTATCCTTCTTTAAAGAAAAAAGATAAATAAACATATCAGCAATTCCTGCCAATTCTATGCAGCAGAATTTAATAAATATATTGACCAGAAAGATACATCAGAATAGATTAATTAAGCTATATTTCCCTAGTTGCTAAAGGATAACTTTGACAATATTTTCCCCTATACTATAATTTAGGTACTTGCTACATGTTCAAACATCTCTGAATGCTAAGAAAGAACAAGCTTAACAGGATACACTTAATGAAATAAATGTTTCATTTGTCATTCTAATCATAGTTTTTCATGTACATCAAAGTCTTGTTTACATAAAGCACTGTGGATTGGAGAATCATCACTACCTAGTCTGGAATCACTGGAAGAGCGAAACAATATTTCTTCCTCTTTCCAATTATTTTATACTGTGGGAAGACAGCACACCCCCTCCCCAGAGAAGGAAATAGTTTGGGGGATATTAAAAAAAGCAGAATATATTTCCAAAGTGAAAATACTCTAATCCTCAGAATGCTTTCTTTATTTCATTTAAATACCTAGGTAAAGATATCCAGCATAATAACAATGTCATAGAATTTCTCTACCAGCTAATACTTAAAAGTACTGGGCAGCCAAGGAAGCTGTCAAACCAATTGCAACAGAGACAAATTGTACTATAGGTAATCATTTAATAAAACATTCACTGAATCTGACCCATACCATTTCATGCCTCTTATTTTTCTAGATTTTTTCAGCTGAAAAGTATCTGAAAAAAAGTCAGAGCTTTTAATAATAATCAGGAATTGACATTTTTGAGATCATTTTTTAAGCTTCTCAGGGACATGCCCTCAGTTACAATTTCATGTTGGATAAAAGATGCCAAACCATACAACTGCCATTATGTTTCTAGCAAAATGAAGGAAAGGATTGTGTACATTTGAAGGAAAATAACTTAAACTTTAGCCATCCTTTTGGGAATAGAGTATAGACAGACCCCTGCTATATGAACAGATTTTAGATAGTGTTTGGTCATGAATTCTGTTTCCTATAAATCCTACTTCTCCTCAGTTCCTGCATTACAATTTGGGAAGTTTTAAAACAAAATATAATTAGCATATTAAATGTTTTGCTCTCACATCTGCTATTGACAAACATCATTTGTGCCTAATAAATGAGGTGAGGCAAATTAACACACCTCTATAAGTTATATTCACAACTTAATCTTGCAGCACACTTGAAGAATTTAGCTTTTTGTAATGTGAATAGAGTCAAGCTAACACAGCTCAGGATTCATCAACATACCCTCCTTGCCTCACACTTAGAAGGCTTGCTTAGAATTTGTTAAGGAAATGTCCTTACATCAGGGTCTCCATCTTGGTGCAAGCCTGCTGCTGAAGCAGGCTGGATCAATGTTACTTACATAAAAGAAAAGTGGTATTTTCCAGTGCAATTTTCTGTGAAAATATTGTTATTCAGATGGAAAGGAAGGCTGAGAAAGTTTGGTAACATGCAGAATTCCAAACACCATGTTCCTCTCCCATCAGATGCAAGGCTCTCTGCATCCATGGCCATTTCAACTGAAACCTCCCCAGCAAACATAGTTGTACGTGTGTTTTAAGGCTTAAGGAAAAATGCCAAACTTCCTAAGGTAATTATTCCTAGCAGTAACACCTGCTTTGCGTTCCTTATCCTCCCACCAACCTGTTTCTCTTCTCCAGTTATAGTGGCTAATTTTTTCTTCTCTCCACCAAGTACGTAGTCTTGCTAGACAGAAGAAAAAGTAGCTAAGCCTTCCATTTTCTCCTAACATCAAGCAGAGGTTCTCTTCTGCCCTTTGTTGCTTTTCTTCAACAATAGGAAGGAAACACATTACTGATGATGTTGGGAAAAGTTGGATATTTCAATTTTTGTTTATTATAATTGACAATTGGCTCAGCTTATTACTTTTGGTACTCCTGCCTGAAAAGTAAATACATTTCAGCTTTCAAAAATTAGATTCACCCTAAGTCTACTGACTTCTTGTAAGGCCTTAAAGACTTGATTTTGCCACTGGGTTTGGGGATCGGGATGTGTGGTTAAATCTATACAATGGCTATGTTAATTGTTATTGACAGTTCTTGTTATACCTTGGCTATTGACTGTGTTGTTAAATACTTTTCTGCCTCATTTTTATATATTTCTTGTATTATGTTTTTTATAGTTTTAATTACTGTGACCTGCCCAGAAGCATGTATTTGAGATAGGTGTTATACGAATTGAAACAACGAATGAATGAATGAATGAATGAATGAATGAATGAATGAATGAATGAATACCAGATTAAGAACTTTGTGTGCACAGTGAACAAGATATTGGAGGAGAAATGAAAAATATTGCAGGTGGATTTCAGCACAAATGACAGGACACGTTCTCCTTTTTTCAATTATTAAATTCAGGGATTAGGGAAGGATATAGGATAAGGTGAAGCATATTGTCAGGGTTTTTAGGGATTGTTTTTGTTCTCCTGAAGAATGACTAACTATATGGGCTATGGTAGTTCCTTGGCACATGGGAAGTTATATTGTTCTTTCTATTTATTTTGTTATACTATTGTTTTAAAGCTTGTTACTGTTTTGGAGGTTTGTAAGGCATGATTGGAGTGGCATATAAGCCTGATAAAATACGTAAGTGCGATCCCATTTAAGTCTATGCAGAATAAAGTCCTACTGAGTTTGAATGTTTTACTCAAACAATTACCAAGGATTGTTTTATTCCTTAGTAAAAATGCATAGAATTGCACTTATATAACAGGAGAGCTTTGGTATTTTATAAATGTCAAGGATAGCTAAACGTTGAGGATATTTTTTCTACAATTGGTTCATCATCATCATTCATCTGTATAATATACATAAATTCAAAACGTTGATATATTTATGTGATTTCAATAGCTTCCTCATGAGAACAAATCAAGTTTACTTTAGTAATGCAAATAAAGCATATTTTGGAAAAAAATATTTAATCATTAATCTGTTCCTATATTGTTTATCAAAAGGACTAGGTTGCACTTTAACAAAGTTTTATTAAGATACTTGATTACTTTATCAGCAACATATTCTTGGGTATATACAAGTTACATTTCTATATAGCCATTGTCTGAGTCAAAAGCAATTCCTTGTGCTATACTATTGTATGTAACAAACTCTTGCTCAGTTTGAATTCCAGCACTATTGCTTTCATATTTTTTTCAAATATGAGGGGAGATTAAATATTCTAGTTTGCAATAAATAGCTTTTGTTTCTGTATACATTTTCATTTTCAGTAACTAAAACCGTTTTTTTGTCCACTGTATCCTGATGCTAAATTAATTTGACATATCTATCCTACTGGTGACTGAGTACTGATTTCTTGCTTATTAAATGCTTTTATATCCTGTCTTGAGTTGGAATGATCCAAATTAGGTACCGCACAGTTTGCCTTAATTTTACCTTCACTAACCTAAAATCATTCAATGAGTTCTATGATCTAATGGGAAAAAGAACCTGAATCTCTCCAGTCCAAAAAACACTGAAGGACTCTAGAATTTTTATATTAAGAATAAGAATTAATTTTATCATTTCTCAGTGTGGATTAACATTTTCTGATTGCTTAATATCATCAAATTAATGGATATATGCCTCCTGTTTGCTTATAATCTTTTGCTTTTATATAATTCCCATCTATTTTTTAAATGCTTGGATGTGTTAGTATTACATTTGTATCACACAAAATAGTTATACTAATTTGACTGATAGAAGGCTTTATTTGTTTAAAAGATTTATGTTTCACCTTTCTAACCAATCAAGGGGGCCCAAATGTAATGATCATCATATCTAGGAATTACTAAGTAAAAGAATAAAGCATTCAGGTAAATAGCCATATTGTTACTCTGCTTATGAAAATGTTGAAATAAAATATGAGAAATCAGATTTTAAACAAATGCAAATAAGACCATTTTTTAAGCTTTCAGAGTTTATGAGGAAGTTGATGTAAGCTTAAGGACTTAACCCTATTTTAACCCTCAAATAATTATGTTATTTCTTCTCCAAAATCAGAATAAAATTGCACTTCTGTAGCATAAACAAAGAAAGCACTAGATAGTGGACAAAAAGTGGTCTGATAGCTGCATCTGATCTGTGGATTATCTGGACCATAAGGTATGTCAAACCACATATCCTAAATCTCAAAATAGTGTTGTTTTGCCTTCAGGCTCTATGAACACTAGAGGTAACAGTTGAAGAGCACATTATGAGTAAACCAGGTCTATTATATACTTTAGTCATCATTATTTATGCTGACATTTTAATTCTGCTGACAAAAGCAAAAAACATCTTGGTACAAATGGAGGGGAAAAAGCCCATGTTAACAGATAGTACTCGGGTTGTGACAGCAATTGGGACCAGAATTTCCATTGTAAAGAAATGTGGCCACAGAGCATGACATCACGTGACCACATTACTTAGTGATGGCAATCCCAACAGCCCCAGTTGCTGTTGTAACCCAGGATCACACAAGTCTTTAAGCGATAACCTCATGAGACTATAACAAAAGAAGAGAAGCAAGTCCCAGGTAAGTAGGCCAGCAGATGATTACTGTGGATGAGAATTTGGTAGAGGGGGCCTGCTGGCAGATTCCATGGATAGCTGCCATGGGCACGAATGAAGGAGTGCAGGTAGCTGGGTTGATGTCACAAGCAGGTACTATGGAGTATAGGTGGCTATGCAGGTATTTTGGGTGGGCAAAAGGACAGTGGGGCAACTTGTGAACCTCCTGTCTGCTTCCTCACTGACTTTGTGGAAAGATGGCAGGGAAGATGTAAAAGCTGATCATGTAACCAGGGGGAATCTGCGACTGCTTTCAGGACCTTTCATAAGTCTCCTTAGTTTAGCACCATTGTAACTTTGAATGATCACTAAATAAGTGGTCAAAACACAAAGGCTACCTTTGATGGAAATAGTCAAGAATCTTATGTTAGTAGTTTATAGTGAAATCCAGTTTCGTCTAGTGGTTAAAGCACTAGAGAAGAAACCAGAGAAGTGTGAGTTCTAGTTCCGCTTTACATATGAAATCCAGCTGGGTAACTTTAGGCTGGGAGGGAGGATCAAGATCTATTCGTTGAATGCTTTCCAGTAGATCAGGTATGTCAAACTGCCGGCCCACAGGCCAGATGCGTCACGCCGAAATTTTGCCCACCCCATTGCTGGCAATGGGGAAAAAGTCACAATACGTTGCGCGATGTCACATGACTTTGTGAGTTTGACATGCCTGCAGTAGATCAACAAATAATTCAGAAGCCCATTATTTTAACAAAAGGAACTAAAAGCTTCTTCCATCAAAAAAAATTAAGATCAAAAACAACAATAGGATGAAAGCATTATAAAAATGGAATTGGAAGTGCTTTTATTCATGTAGAAGCAGGATATTAATTAAAAATAAGAATGGTGTTGAAGAATATGAGTCTTGTTAATGATCACAAGATTATTGATTTTCAAATAACTTTATGGCAAAAGGTCCTAGGAATATGTAAAAAATTATGTAGATCCACAAATCTACATGAAACAACTTGATATTTTATTTTTACTATGAGAAACTTGGTAACAGCATGTTAGATACTAAACAAATTGTAGGAATTTACTATAGGAGATTAGTAATTAAAAAGCCTGGAAGTTCTTTAACTTCACAATTTAAAAAGGAAGAGTAAATTGCTTCTTTTTTTAAATTAAAAGTATTTTTCTTCCAAATTCTTATATGCAATCTTCATGCAGGTAAGAAATGGAAGAAACCGGTTTAGGCATTTCTTTTAGAAGTTTTATTAACCAGTGACTTTTGAACTATTTTCATAGCTTTGAAACAGACATTCTTTCCAAATTTTTCAGCACAGATGTATCCATACAAGCAATTTTTATAGCAAGGAATCAGATATACTAATCTCAGCTATCAAAAAAATATAGAGTCAGCGACAGTCAGGAAAATTAAATGTCCTTAATGGCTTAATGAAACTGCTGTGAATCAGTGAAAATGAGAGTAGCAGAGGACATACCTTGGAACTGCTCCCAAAACAATCAAGTTGGCTTTTTGTTTGTTGTTTCCAATTACAGCATTTTTCATATCTCTGTAAATCCAGAAAGAGAAAAACCCTAGTAAATTATGCTGAGATACTACTAGCTCAGTTTTGCAGAATGGAGCACCATTTAGTTGCTACATCTAAGCACTGAACAGGAAAAAATAACATCCCCAGTATTAATATAAATATCTGACATTTCTCTAATACCAGCTATTCAAACAGCAGAGATGTGTACTAGATCATTCATTATAAAGCCATCTGGCATATAGATCAGATAGCAATATCAAAATGTTAAATTAGGATTGAGTTAGAAGTAAAAAATTAAAAATTAAACATGAGAATCCCAATATAGCCAATATTGCTACTTTACAGTGGCTGCATTTGAAATGAGGCTAAAAAGAAAGGCTAAAAATTGAATGTGGTTTACTTTAAACTGTCATATGGCATTATATCAATTATAGCAACTTTTGATTTTATAATTTAGTTCTATTGTAGAAGCACCTAAATTTTTATTCTTAGAGAAAGTTTTCCTAAATCTAGAGTTAAATGTTTTATACAACTGAAAAGTTGTACCAAGATTGATATGGAGATCTTTCAGGTAACTTTAAAAGATCAATAATAAGAAATCAGTGCAAAAATTGATTTTAAGAAATCAATGAGCTGATATTTTAAAGAAATGTTGAATAATTATTCTATGAGCCTAATGGACATATCAATGTGATGTTAAATTATATTGCAACAATTTGAAATCTGCCAAATTATAAAGAAATTGGGATTAATCATGTGGCAGCTGCATTTAAGAAGACTGTTTTACTCTATTGGAGAGATTGTAATGCTATGATTTTAAAACCCTGGATGGAAGACAAGCATTCATTTTATGCATACATAATGGCCTTTTATCAAAGTAGTAGAAATTCTGATAAATTTTACTCTTATAGTCAATAAAGGTAGTCCTCGACTTACGACCACAATTGAGCTCAAAATTTATGTTGCTAAGTGAGAAACTTGTTAAGAGAGTTTTGCCCCATTTTACAATTATTTTTGCCACATTTGTTAACTGAATAACATTGCAGTTAAATTAGTAAACACAGTTAAGTAAATCTGGTTTCCCCATTGACTTTGCTTGCCAGAATATTGCAAAAGGGGATCACATGACCCCAGGACACTACAACCATCAACCATCCAAATGTAAATCCTGTGAATATGGGGATGTTGCAACGGTCGTAAGTGTGAAAAATGGTCATAAGTTACTTTTTTCAGTGCCGCTGTAAAGGAATTGTTGTAAGTCGAAGACTACCTGTATTCTTTTTTCTGTTTTGTTACTGACAGGTGTCTTTGCTTTTTTGTATTTCCTTTTTGTATTTTTATTTCAGCTCCTCCTTCCCTTTTGTTTATAGAGTTGAAGCAATAAAAATGTTAAAAAACTAAATGTGGGCATAACCCTAAACAAGAAGTACTCTTATATACGACTCAATTACTCCAACTCGGCTCCTCCTGCCAGAGATTGCACTGTGCGTGCATTTTTGCAAATTTGAAACTTGTTTTCTTTCCAAAATCAGTTATAATATACTGTTTATGAAACAACCTCAATATTAATTTCCATGTAATTCTAAAGAAACCATGGTCAGAGCCATTTCAATTTTTTTTAGCTACCTTCAATAGCAGTAATAGCAAAGAAACAGTAACCAAGCATTGTGTACCAATATGGTGTTCCTATTGCAACCAGTCCAAAACACAGGATTTCCCTATCCTAACTATAGCTGGTTTATTTACATAAGGCTACAAAAATACTTATTTTAAGTAATAGAAAATGCTGCTTAAGCTTAGCTCATTTTATCTGGGTTTCACTAATACCTATGAGTCAGTACTTTTGAGTAATTGCTGGTTTGCTTCAGAACGCTTCCTCAATTTCCAATTGACAAAAATGCAAAGCAAAAACAGCTAAAAATGAACCACATTCTCAAACTAAAGTTTCACTTGCTCCTCTCTCCAGCCCTAGATGAATTTCTCTTACTCATGCTGGATAGCTTTTTGAAGTTCAACTCAATTTCAAAAACAGTGCGCTATTCAGAAAAAGCACATATAGGTAACATCCGCCAAACCATCCATATACAAGGAAAAGGTATGTTGCTGAAACATTCCATCACAGGTCTTCCGAAAATGGCATGCTGAACAGTGAGACGATTTTTTTTCCTTCCTACTGACAAACAGCTGATTTTGCCACCAAAGCTGGCTCTTTGGCATCGCGTTCCTCAAATCTGAACGAGAGAAACTAGAAATGATTCAAGACAACCTTTGGACAATCCTGTACCTGTCTGGGGAGAGGAATCTATATTGTCAATCATTTTCGATTTTCTACTCATGTGATTTTCTTGGTAAAAAAATAGGAGTGGTTTACTAGGCAGTATCAACTAATGCTTATGCCACTCTCAAATGATCATCTGCAGCCAGTATCTTCCTATGTTACTGCTGTTCCATGCTGGCTTTAGCTAGGCTGCTGGGATGATGTTCATGCTCTAGGGCAGACATGTCAAACACAAGGTTTGCAGGTCAGATCCAGCCCGCCATGTGGTTCCGTCTGGCCTGGGGACCTGCTCTGGAAACAGCAAGGACCAGCCCACAGCATCTCAGCCTGGCCCAGGCCAACCAGGCACTGATTTACAATCTGGTGCCAGCCATCAAAGCCAGAACATGCTCAGCCTTAGATCCATAGGGCAGCCCTGGAACCAGTGACAGTTGCCCCCACCCCACCCCCTGGGCGTGCGCGCAAGAGGTGGCGAACAGGCAGAGGAATCTGGCATCCTTGCAGGCTGTCTTGCCCCGCAGGCTGACTTCACCCAGGATGCCAGCGCTGGCCGTCTCCTGTGCTGTCTCCCAGGGAGCGGGGCAGCTCCTTGCTGGTTCCAGAGCTGCCCAGTGGATCCAAGGCTGAGCGCATTCTGGCTTTGATGGACACAACCAGGTTGTAGATCAGCATCACCACCACCACCCTCCCACTAGCACCTCCATGGCCCGCTCGCTGACCTAGCCTCGCAGCCACGAAGCTTCCCTTTCACCGGAACTGGTCCCGCCCACCCGCGTGGGATAGCGATGGCCGGCAGCAGCATGCACACCATCACCCTCCCATCACCCCTTCCTGAGCGCAGAGGAAGGAAAGAGATACGAAGGAAGGAAGGAAGGAAGGAAGGAAGGAAGGAAGGAAGGAAGGAAGGAAGGAAGGAAGGAAGGAACAGAGGGAGGGTGGATGGGAGGGAAAAAAGGGAGGGAGGGAGAAAAAGAGGGAGGGAGGGAGGAAGAGGCAACTTGGTTGGAGATGTCCTAGTTCACGCAATTCTGCTTCAATCCTGGATCCATTGAGACTTGGGCTCAAAGGAGAAAGCAATTTTGTGTTCTCTTTTGCCACAGACAGGACTTTATTGGCAATCCAAGTTAACACTGGTATTCTTGAATTGTGAACTCTTAGGAAAGTATCCCCTCCTTGTGTGTTGCAAACAACCTTTCCAGTGGGGAAAACAGGACAAAGGAGAGTGGGGCAAAATATTTTCCTTTGCTATATTTCCAGTCTGAATTAGACCACAGCAGGGTCCCTACAGAAGAACTCTTTTAAGGATTATGAAATAAGTTGGGGGTTTGTAGTCACCGTGAGTTTGTGGTGAGGGGGGGCACAGAGGGAGGCTCAGCCAATTTCACTGTATACATGTTATACTTTGATAATAAAGGGTTTATTATTATTATTAATAGAAAAGCAACTAACTTACCTCTGTTCCTAAATGCTCAAGCTGTTGCACATAAAAAACAGAGGTGCTCTGATCAACTATCACAGCCACAATTTTGACAGTTTTGCTGTACTGTTGTCTGTGGACACCCCCATCATAGGCACCCCGATACAAGCGATGTTGAGCTGGCCACACCAACACTGGTCACCCCCACCCCGACTATACCACCCCGGCCCCCCAAGGTCAACCACAACTCTGATGCAGCCCTCAATGAAATCGAGTTTGACACCCCTGCTCTAGGGGATGTGTATGTGTATGTGTATGTGTGCAATTTTTATTGATATCTTTAAACAAGAAGTTAAAAAGTAATACAAACCATTAGTAAGGAAGAAAAAAAGAAATCATTATGCAAAACAAAAAGTGCAAAAAAAGAAGAAAAAGTTAAGGAAAATTAGAAAAGAAAAAGATACAAAGAAGTGGCTGCCAATATTCTTCACACCCATATTAATATATTTTAACTTCACTCTAAAGCTCCACCATATTACTTTTCTTTATATGTATATAAATCACAATCTTTTTTTATATTTACACAAATATTCCAAAAGAGGCTCCCAATCATCAATAAATGTAGATAATATCTTTTCTGTAATCACTTCAACCATTTCAACATCTGTCAACTTCATCAACCATTCCTCCATAACAGGTAGTGTTGAATCTTTCCATCTTTATGCACATAGTAATCTTTCCATAGTAATCATATGTTGAAATAATATTCTGTGTTTTTTTCTGTTTATTCATTAGTTCTAAAAGGAAAAGTCCAATGGAATATTGATCTTTAAAATTCTCTGTATCAAAATATGCATTTGAATCAAAAATTTTACCTTTTTTGTATGTCCACCAAGCATTATAAAATGTCCCTTCATACTGTACACCTTTCCAACATACATTTGAAGTGCCTTTATATAATCTTTATACATTCTTTGGCATCCTGTACCAACAATGTATCTTTTAATAAAAATTCTCTTTGGAATCAAAACAAAATATAAATTTCAACCCTTTTTGCCATTTATTTTCCCACTGATCTATCTGCATATTATAATCAAAATTTGTAGCCTACCTTTTCATATGTTTAACTTATTCTTCCCATGTTTTAAATTACAAGAGTTTATACATTTCAGCAGTTACATGTTCATCATAAGTACACAACTGTATTTCAAATTCAGTCTTATTTTCCTTCATATCATAAGTTATTTTTATCCATTTTAAATGTTTCTTAGAGCTATAAATAGAAAAACCACTGACAACTATATCCTCCTGCTATTAATTGCTCTATTGATTTAGTTTTAAATCACCTTTGATAGTTTTCCAGTAAGTCCCAGTACATCAGCTAGTTAAATTTCCAGATAGATCTGCCAGTTCTCTTCTATGATGTGATTCTTGAGCTGGGATCCATAAATGTGTTTTTGGGAACCAAATGAGTTTATAACTATTCCATATTCTCAATATTATCTAATAAAATTTTTAAAGTTTGCATTAAGTTTAACTTTATCATACCATAACTATACATGTCATCAAAACATCAGGTAGTCGCTTAATTGTAAAAGTCTCTTGTATCTCAGGAATATACATTCGTTCATCTAGATCAAACAACAAGCAATGTAATACAATTTCAAATCTGATAAATCCAGCTTTCTTTCCTTTGCACCTTGCAACACTTTATATTTAACTTTAACTTTTTTCCCCTAACTATCTAAAATTTAGATATATTTTTTGCCATTGTTTAAATCAGTGGTCCCCAATCTTTGCGGTTTGATGGCCTCACTAGGGGGGACAATGGAACTGGGCTGCATCAGAGGTAAATCGGTACGCGTGCATACATGCAGCCCTTGCGCAGGTGATGGGTTGGCGCACATGCGTGCAGCTCGACTTGCACGAGGGGCAAGCCGGAGTGCACACGCACAAATGGCCACTGGCCCGCCACTTGTGCAAGGGCCACTCACTTGGCTCAATCCGAATAGGCCACGGCCTGGTAGTGGGCCACGGCCCAGGGCTTGGGGACCTCTGGTTTAAATGGTACATGGGGTACATTTAAACAGGTAATCCCTGAAACAAAGCCATTCACGGCAAAAGATTCATTTTTATCCAAGATTCTCCCCAACAGTGACAATTCTCTTTTAGTGAATTCCTCAAACATTTTCTGCAAGATCCCTGGTGAAATAATCTTATCTGTAAATTCTTCTAGTGATGCTCTATGTCTTTCTCCTAATTTAGCAGCCTTTCTTCTGGCTGTCATGATGAGAAAGTGAAAGTATGTCAATTTCTATGGTGAAAGTAAAAGGCAGGTTTCTCCTTGTTTTACTCTTTTGCTTTTCATTATCTGCTCTCTGTACTTACAGTATCATAGCTTAGCTCAGTGTTTCTCAACCTTGACAATTTTAAGGCATGTGGACTTCAACTCCCAGAATTCCACAGCCAGCCTTGCTGGCTGTGGAATTCTGGGAGTTGAAGTCTACATGCCTTAAAATTGTCAAGGTTGAGAAACACTTTAGCTCATATTACCCATATCTTGTTTTGTAAAATGGCTTACAACAGTTCATTTAGTGACCTTCAAATTTACAACAGCACTGAAAAACGTGACTTACAATCGTTTTTCACACTTAACTATGATTGCAGCATCTCCATGGCCACATGATCAAAATTTGGATGCTTGACAACTGGTTATTTACGAACCAGGGTCTTGTGATTTACCTTTTGCGGCCTTCTGACAAGCTAATTCAATGGAGAGGCCAGATTCACTTAACAACCATGTTACTAATTTAACAACTGCAATGATTCACTTAACAACTGTGGCAAGAAAGTTCGTAAAATGGGGCAAACTCACTTAACAAATGTCTCAGCTACAGAAATTTTGGGCTAAATTATGGTCATGAGGATGGTCGTAAGTTGAGGACTACCGGTATTATTATCCAAGTACCAGCTACATCTGATACTGATAGAAGGCAATATCATTAATGAATAAGCAAATAAGCAAATTAAGATAAGAATTCCAGAAAAAAATTAAGGACAAAAGTTAAACATATTTTTATATAACATTACATTGCATGTAACTCAACTGACAACATGACCAAACTTTAGATGCTTGGCAACATGGCTGCATTTGCTGCATGCTGTTTTCCTGAAAACTAGGACTTATTTCCACTGTCTTGCTTTAACAACTACGGTGTTTGTGTAACAACCTCAGCAGTTACTTAATGCTTGCCGCAAAAAAGAGGTTAAATCAGGTGAATTACATGACCAACCCATTTTATGACTGTCGCAACATACCACATAATGGCTAAGTTCCATTATGGTTGAGGACTATCTGTATCTATGTGTGTTACAGAAACCAAAATAGAAAAGGATTCCATAAAAACTAATTGTGAGTTTCTAGTACAAATAGTCCTTGATTATAACCATTCATTTAGTCACCATCTGAAGTTACAATAGCATTGAAAAAAGTGACTTATGACTGGTTTTTACACTTACGACCATGGCAGTACACCTATAGTTACATGATCAAAATTCAGGTGTTGGGCAATTGGCATGGGTTTACGACAGTTGCACTGTCCAGGGTCTGACAAGCAAAATCAATAAGGGAAGCTAGAGTCACTTACCGACTACATGATCCAATTAACAATTGCAGCGATCTGCTTAACAACTGTAGCAAAAAAGGTCGTAAAATGGGGCAAAACTCTCTTAACAACTGCCTTGCTAACAATAGAAATTTTGGGATCAATTGTGGTCATAGGTTGAGAACTACCTCTACTAGAGTATAGCTTTGTAAGTCAGACCTTTTGGATATCATTAAATGAAATCTTCCTTACATGAAGCATATGTAATATTTTGTCGATGATACTTACTGTACAAGAGTATAATAATTATTTTACACAGTTATCAACAATGATTCTATCAAAATCAATGGTCTCAAAAATAGAATTTATATTCAGACTCAGAGGGGTCAATGGCAACTGCATATAAGGGCTGATTAACAAGATCTACCATGTTGGGAAATGAAAACAGATATTATAATGTACAATAAAGTGTAGGTTTCTAAGTAATATTGAGTAACAGAAAGTATCTCATCTTGTAATTATACTGCAGCATGCCTAATTATAAAAATGATGGGAAATGCATTGGATTGGATTGGATTGGATTGGAGAATAGAATAGAATAGAATAGAATAGAATAGAATAGGTTGATTTGACCAAATGTGATTAGACACAAAAGGAATTTATCTCCAGTGTAGGAACTCTCAGTGTATATGCAAAATAACAGAGTAATATTAATCATAATAATACCAATAATAGAAGATAGTGGAAAGTATGTGAAGAATACAGCCAAACTACATGGGTAAATATACATAAGACAGTACTGTGGAAATTAGGTGTTCATCAGAATGATGGCATGAGAGAAAAAAAAATTCTGTGTCTAATTGTTTTGGCATGTAATACCCTGTAGCGGCATCCCGAGGAGTTGAAACAGTTTATGTCCAGGATGTGAGGGGTCTGTAGATATTTTCTCAGCCCTCCTGACCCGTGCAATATAGAGGTCCTCAATGGAAGGCATCCTGGTTGAATTGTTTTTTCTGCAGTTCTAACTACCCACTGAAGTCTGTACCTGTCCTGTTTGGTTGCTGTACCAAACCGGACAATTATAGAAGTACAAATGACAGACTCAATAATTCCTCTAAGGAACTGTATTAACAACTTCTGGGGCTGTCTGAAGAACATTATTTATTGTGCCTTTTTAATGATAGTTCTAATGTTAAGTATCCATTTCAAATCCTGGAGATTATAGAAACCCAAAATTTGAAAGATTCTACTGTTGATATTGTGTTGTCTAATATAGTAAAATCCACTAATATCTCTACAGTTTTAAGTGTGTTCAGCTCCAGATTGTTCTGCCTGTACCACAGGGCTAGTTGTTCAACCTCTTGTTTATATGCAGACTCATCACCGTCTCAAATGAAACGAATGACTGTGTGGTATCATCTGCAAACTTCAGTACTTTAAATGAGGGATCCTTTGAGATGCAGTCATTTGTATAAAGAGAAAAGAGTAATGGAGAGAGCACACAGTCCTGAGGGCTGTCTGTGCTAACTGTTCAGGTATTCAATGTGATTTTCCCTAGCTTCACCTGTTGCTTTTTATCTGTCAGAAATCTTATAATCCACCTACAAGTATGGATAGGTATAGCTGGCTGAATCAGTTTAGGATGAAGAATTTCTAGAATGATGGTATTGAATGCTGAGCAGAAGTCTACAAAGAGGACCCATGTATAAATCTCTGGGGATTCAAGGTGTTGTAAGATGTAATGCAGTGCCATATTGACAGCATCATCTGCCAATCTATTTGCGCGATAGACAAACTGCAAGAGGTCTAACAATGGATCTGTGATGATTTTCAGGAGGGCCAGCACTAACCTTTCATAATTATAGATATCGGAGCATCCAGTCTGTAGACATCCCAAGAAACCCTTGATGGAGAGTTTCTTGGCAACCGGGATGATTGTAGAGTGTTTGAAGCAAGAAGGAACATAACACATCTCCAGTAATTTATTAAAGATGGGGTGAAGATGGGAGCCAGTTGATCAGCACAGATTTTCAAACAAGGAGTAGTTACTCCGTCTGGGCCTAGTGCTTTTCCGATCTTTTGTCTATAACAGCAGATCCCAAACTTTTGGGGTCTGTGGACCGGCAGCGGCGGCAGTGGGTAGGGGATAGTTGCATGCATGCAATCTAATCCTGCACATGCAGAAATAAAGCTTCACAAGCTTGCCTACCACTTGCACAGTATGGCTCCCAATGAACTGCAGATCTCACACATTTTTTTCTAGGATCACCAGTGATGGAATGTAAATCATATGGTTTAGTCAGAAATTCATAGGGTTTTCAACATGAATTTGTAGTAGGCAATTATTGTCAAAGTATATGGAATTCATTGGTACAGTAAGGGATTTCTTATAGCTATTTCACATACAAGAAGCCAATAATTTTTATACAACACTGGAACATCAATTCAATATATGATTTCTAGAAAAATATATATTCATTTTTATCCAAAAAGAGAACCAGCATATTTTCCTCTGTAAAGGAAAACTGACAGAAAATATGTTAAATACAAATGAAATACACTATGAATTGCCCAGCTTCCTTACCATGTTAACCTAAAGTTATCAACTGCAACAGAAACCAATTCTAGATATTCTTCTGTAGCCAATAAATGTTTACATATGGCACATTTTGTATCTATGTAGAAATCTATGTATCTGTTTAGATTAACCACAAGAGAGGTTAATCTAGGGCCAAAGCAAAAATTCTCTTTTAATTGTATTTTTAGTTACCGCTTAACTACGTTAATTAATCCTGATCTCTATATTCCAATCATTTTCTCTCTCAGGTACAATACAAAAATACAACAGCACAAAGAAATGTATTTTTCATCCTTGCTGTCTTTATTTGCCCTATTCAGAATTAATGGTTGTTCACCTTACCAAACTAATGACACACAGACTAATTCAGAAACATATTTTTTCATATTAGATTACATGAACTTGGTTAAGTTCAGATGGTAGGATATATTAGAGCTGCTTAAATCACAATCAAGCCATACTTTTTGAAATTCATTTGTTTTATGTAACCACTGTTGTGATTATCATGACATTACACATAATGTACTGTAGTTAAACAAAAACTTCCAATAATATTCTTATAACCACAGATGAATTTTATTGTAATCATGTTGAATTATGGTTTTAATACTACATCTAAATTATAATAATTTATATATCAGATGCTCATTTTTCAAGTGTTAAGACAAAATATATGCATAATTGTATATTCATGATTCAATTTAAGATGTATATTACTTTTACTTTAAATTTGTAATATATAGCAAAAGTATCTTAATTTGTATCTTTTAAAACACTGGGGAATTCTCATCAGATGTGAAGGTGAATACTATGCAGGCAGGAAAAATACATTACTATCAGATGTATAAAACGGCAGACAAGATTTAGACCTGATTTAGAAATCAAATCAAAAATACTAAAACTGCCATGCGTGGAAAGTTAAGTAAAGAAAGATTAATACTAGATTAATACATTAACAAAAATAGTAACTGAGCATATTTCATTAGTAATACCTCAAATACATAGTTTTTGTTGAAGTATAAAAAGCAAGTAATGAAAATGATTCAAACAAAGCTAAGAATTTAAAGGCACAATAGCAAAAAAGTTTGTACTACTTA
>NW_015386543.1:0-8560 GCF_001527695.2 Protobothrops mucrosquamatus
CTGACGGAGCTTGGGCCATATCCGGAGGATCTAGTTCACGACTCGGCGGAAAATCAGGCGGCGGCCTGGGAAGTAGCCGCTGCCGCAGCACTGGACCGAGTCGTGCCTTTGCGGCCTCTGACCCGGCGCAGATCTCAACTGGCCCCTTGGTTTACGGAGGAGCTGAGAGAGATGAAACGCCGGAAAAGACGCCTAGAGACAGGGTGCTCTAAAAGAAAAAAGCATTCATATATATATATATATATATATATATATATATATATATATATATATATATATATATATAGAGAGAGAGAGAGAGAGAGAGAGAGAGAGTCATTTGTTCTGCTGCTTAATGAGACCCATGCTGTATTTGTCAATACTATGTGGTGAAAAATAAATCTTAGCTTCTTTAAAAAAAATCCTATCTAATGGAATTCTTCAGTGTGACAATCGTAGGTTATTTTTAAATTTAAAAAACCTTTTCAATTTTTTTAAATATATCGTATTGTACTCACTAGTAAGCTAGAAACAGAAGTCTGCATCGATTGCACACTTTGTTCTGAGATGTGATTCAGCAATTTGGAAAATACATAAATTTGACTTTGGACGATTTGGAGATTGTCCAATATCATAGAATCATGGTGTACATGAATTGCAAGTGAAGGTCTGGTCTACTGGCCTGTTAAATATTTGGCCTATTGGCCTATGAACAAATCATTAGAATGGAATAGAGTTGGAAGGGACCTTGGAGGTCTTCTAGTCCAGCCCCCCGCTCAGGCAGAAGAACCTATACCATTTCAGACAAGTGACTGTCCAGGCTCTTCTTAAAAATTTCCAGTGATGGAGTGCCCATGATTTCTGAAGGAAAGCTGTTCCACTGGTTAATTGTCCTCATTAATTGTCCTCACTCCTCATTAGGAGAAAAATGGATTACTTATTGTCATTTCCACTGAGTTAGTTAAAAAGAAAATCTTTGAATTAATTGAAAGGCTCTTCCCAGATATCTTGCCATCAGTGCTAACTTGTCATTTTTCAGATAAACTGTCAATTGACCTGCCTCTTATCTCTTATATCAGTGTTTTTCAAACTTTCTAATTTTAAGATGTGTCTACTTCAATGCCCAGATTTTCTCAGGCAGCACTGGTTTTGTGTATTCTCTTGTATTTGCAAACAGGCTCACAAAACCAATAATGACCACCAACAGTATCATGACAAAGTAGCAACAGTGGTGTGTTGAAATATCTGCAGGCAATACCATTTTCCTGTAAGCAAGAACGGATGGGATCACAAATAGACAGAATAATAGAAAATGAAGAAGCTAAAGTGCTCTGGGACTTTAGAATACAAACAGAACCTGCCACATAACATCCCAGACTTAACAATTGTTGATAAGAAAGACAAAAAAGTCTGGATAGTGGATGAGGCAGTACCTGGAAACAGCAGAATAGGAGAGGGAACTGGAGAAAAATTACAAAATATAAAGACCTGCAAATAGAAACAGAATGTCTATGAGAAAAGAAAGCAAAGATAGTACCAATAGGTGCCTGGGGCACAACCCTAAAATATCTGGACCACCATTTGAACACCGTTGGCATTGACAAAATCACCACCAGTCACTTGCAAAAAGGACATTTACTTGGAACAGCTTACAACCTATGATGATACTTCTAACACCATCAAACAACAACATCTACCTATCCCAGATGTTGGGGAAAAACTTTAGTAGGTAGATAAAAATGCCAAATTCAGTCTAAACATCTAGTTGACTGTGGCCAACCAGAATAATAATTAAACAGAATGAGATGGTGTTCCAATTGCAAATTTCTTCTGTTTTAACAGCTTTCTGAAGTTACATAGCTAATGACATAAACTTGTGCCCATAAACATTTATGCTATGCTATATTATATATAGGGATGATCTGACTAATGTTACACATTAGGTTTCATCAATTTCCTTTAATGAAAATATCTATTTCTTTGAAGCCAAGAAAACCTATGTTATATTTCACTTGGATCATCTTATATTCTTGTTCCATGGACTGTGAAGACGAATTTCCTCTCTGTTTATGTGCAAGTAAATCCATGGAGGTTATTTACAAAAATGTTTGCAAAACAATGTTTTTTTAAGAAGAATTTTCTTGGTTTCTTATACAGCAACTATCTGTGTTTGGCCTTCTTTAGAGAGCACAATTTTCATTCCGCAGTAGTCATGGCTATTTTCTGTCAAGGTTATTTGTTAGTTAACCATATATTATTGTTTATTTATAATCATTATTTATAGCTATCATAATCATGTAGCTTAGCCACTAGATTTATTTTTTGATAATATATTCTATATCAGAAGTCTCTTGCCTTAATATTTATTAAGATCTCATATTTTTTTAGTTCCTCTCCACAACCACTGAATAAATAGTAAATAAAACATAGTTAAAACACATCTTACTATACTTATTTCTCAAAAATATATAGTTGCTTGATGGACATACAATTTATTTATTGTTTAAAATATCGAAAACCTGACTTGGAGAGCCTACTCCAGCTTCATTGCACTCTGATTTTATATAATAGATATATAATTATCTGCATAATCATGACTGTTCCATCTCAATCATCTTAATGAAATTCCATTGGGAATACTGCAGGTCAGAATTACTTTATTCATATTCAGTGTGGATACCTTTGGAAATACATATCATTAAAGACAAGAACCAATTAAAATTAATTTTTAATTTTTAAATTAAAATTAAATTAAAGACAAGAACCAATGGATGGAAACTAGTCAAGGAGAGAAGCAACCTAGAGCTAAGGAGAAATTTCCTAACGGTAAGAACAATCAACCAGTGGAATGCCTTGCCTTCAGAAGTTGTGGGTGCTTCATCATTGGAGGCTTTTAAGAAGAGACTGGACAGCCACTTGTCTGAAATGGGAGCAGGGAGTTTGACTAGATCAGAGGTCCCCAACCTTTTGGGCACTAGGGACTGGTTCCATGGAGAGAGGTTTTTCTACGGACTGGGGGGTGCATGGTTTTGTGTGCTGCCTGCATCCCACGGATGGGGCTTTGCTTGTTTGCATGGACCGGCTGCTGGCATACTGCAGCCCGGTACTGGTCCACAGACCGGGGGTTGGGGACCTCTGAACTAGATGACCTCCGAGGTCCCTTCCAACTCTTTTATTCTATGTTCTAAGCCAGGAGACCAAGATCAAGTCCTTCTTTATGTATGGAAATCAGTGGAGTAATTTTGGGATAATGAGAGTGAGATGGACAGCATATAAATGGAATGAATGGATGGATGGATGGATGGATGGATGGATGGATGGATGGAAGGATGGATGGATGGATGGATGGATATTGTATCAGGTAGCCTGAAACTTTTTCTTCAAATTGCATTTTGCACATATGGACATATTGTGCCTATTTTCCTCCCAACATCATTTTGTCATACAGGTATAAAAGATCAGGGAAGATAATTTATTTTTCCCCAAGTAAAGCTAAATTCATCTCTGCCCTAGGCAATTTCTAAGCTCTTTATTTCTACTTCTTAACATTTGAAATGAATTAGTTTTCCTCTTTTTGAAGATCAGATAATTATTATTCTTAGGCTTATATATTGGAAGGCATCGGGGTTGTAAATTATGCCTTGAAACCATCCTAATGAGCTTACCTCTGGCCCTCAGGGATAATTTTTTTTCCTTCCTTCCTTCCATCTTCATGAAAGTAGCACAATATTCAGCAGCTTTGTCAGCAGATCTATAACCTTCTTCCACAAAGGAGATTTGTAATTGAAAACTATTTGCTATGTAACTTAGTGATGAGAATTGCCATTAACTGGATAATAATAGCAGAATCACTTAAAATAACCTCTGCCTTTTACTGATCTCCAGGTTAGCCAGTAATGAAAAACAGCATATTTTATTGGGAGACCTTGAATCTGCAATTCTTGCTTCAAATATGTATTGTATTATGCTTCACTCCTGTCAGATATTTCAAAGAAGAAAAATAATAGAAGCTCTTAGGTTGAAAAGACATAGAAAAGACTTGTGGTTCATGAAACTAAAAACAGACAGTCTCTCAGTTTATGGTCTAGTATCTTAACCACTACACCAAACCTGCTCTCATAATAGATATAAACAGTGGTGGGATTCAAAGAAGTGAACAACCGGTTCTCTGTGTGGATGCCGCTTCCAGAAGTCCATTGTGGACCTGGGCAACAAAAAATTAGCTACCAGTTCTGCCGAAGTGGTGTGAACTGGCTGAATCCCACCACTGGATATAAAGCACTATAACAATTTTTGGATGGATTTACATTTTATTGCATTGATTTTAGAGGGTTAGATTTGAAGTCAGCAGATGCTAGTTGAATCCAATGGTAACAGTTCAGCCATCTACCTTCTGAAGGTCTTAGAACAACTAATTTGTTTTAAAACTAAAAAGAAAAAAGAAAAGAAGAGACTATCCTTCAAAAAAGTTACTAGGCCAGAAAATATGAGCATAAGAATCCTTTATTTTTTCATAAAACTTTTATTTTAATTTAATAATAATAATAATTTTTATTGCGGTCACAGACCAAAATGCAAGTGCAACAAAAAAAACAACACAAGAAAAATATAATCACAAACAATTAAGCACCAGAAGCCTTGGCTAAAGGGAATTACAACGTTCTCCTTTAATAGTTACAGCTCTTAAAAGAAATTTAGAAACCTGAGAAGAAATATAGGGGGAGCCATCCCCTAGACAATATAAGACCAAATTACTAACATTGGAACCATCGGGATCAATTCCAAGGAGAGACAATAATTTAATTCTGCCTGTGTCAGCCCTATCACAAGGGCATAGTCGCTCACTAAACAGGACCCTCTTGAATCGCCCGTCGAGTAGTGCTGAGGGCAAGGCATTGAAACGGGCTAGGGAAAAGACTCTTCTATACTTGGGGATGGTTAGAGTATAGAAATATGAAGCCATCCTCAATCCATAATTATTAGAATGGCTGAAGATCAAAGGAGAGCAGGTTTTGTTAGCTCTGGCTCTTAAATATTGCAAATCTATGTCCACAAGCCATTGGACTACCCTAAACTGGGCGTCCTTGAGACCATAATCTCCCAGAGCATCCCCCGTAAAACCTAGCAAGTGGAGTTTATTCGTCAGCTCCCTCTCCCAACGAGAGGTATGAGAGTCAGCAAACACCAGGGAGAGGTAGCTACCAGGGACTGCCAAAAAGAGCACCCAAAACCACCATTTGAAGTGGTTTTGGGTGCCATGCATTCGACTGAACTGAAGTGCCATGCATTCGACTGAACGAATGCCCAGTTCCAGGTACATCGAAGCAAATCCAACACAGGGAGGAAGACCCAGAAGTTTCCTAAGAAAAATGGCCTGGGTTCTTTCAATATAATCCTTGAAGCCTCGTATCCATATGGGAATTCCATAAAGAATTTGGGCCAGGGTTTTGGCTTTATATATATGCAGAGCGGAAGGAATAAACTGGCCTCCTTGGGTAAAAAAAGAATCTTATAATCTGCTGATGGCTGCAGGAGGCCGAATTCAGCACCTGGGTTCAATGTTTAGTCCAAGCACTAGTATTCTGAAATTGAATACCTAAATACTTAAAAATGTTGATTTAATTTTTATTTACTGTCAAATGCTTTATAGAAATATTTTTATAGAAAAAAAAGGCAGACCTTTGTTTTAAAAATGACTTGTAAAAGAATGCTGTGAGGAGATCTGATATCAGAGTAAAACAAAAAGAGGAAGTATTTGAATCAGATTTCTGTTTCTGACTATCTGATAATTAAAATTATTAGGCTACATATAGGAGAAAAAAAGACATGTTTTCATATTTTTTGAGCCATACAAACATACAAGAATGGTAGTAGTAATAAAAAACATAGAAAACTAAACACTCTATAAGATAATGGTAACTATTATTATCTGTTCAACATCTGCCCCCTCTCACAATGATTTGTCTTTAGTTCAAGATGATTCGGCATATATTGAGATCAACCAACTATATGATGATTTTCATTTTCATTGATTTATTGTTGCCATTTTAATTTTGTCTTTTTACATTTGTAAACCACCTGGGCAACGATTACCAAATGTGAGCTATAAATATTTAATTATGATATCAGTATGGATTAGAATTAAGTTATACAACAAAAATATCTTCATAAAAGCTAGGATACATACATTCTGGGATGAAAATATCCTTCCCCCCAAGAATCTTTTGTAATTGTACAACAGCTCTAAAATTGTTGATTTTTATGTGACATCCAAGATTTCTCATTACATTTCTTGGGTGGTATTATGACTAATCCTTGCAACTTCCCTCCAGGGAAAGGAAAAGAGAAAGAGAAAGAGAAAGAAAAAGGCACACCCAGAAATTGAAATCTGGATCCCACAAAAAAATATTGGAGGGTTGATGTGGAGACTCTTCCCATTCTAAATCCCTCTATTTGGAAGCAATCAAGCTTCTTCTGTGCTGGATCCATTTCTATATACTCCCAATTTTCTAAATTCCAATTCAGAGACCAAAGAAATCCATGATAATGTCTTTCTTTGGGGAGAAATTTTAATAGCAGTCTGCCAGTTGCAACTGGAGCTCAAACAAAATACTGTTCCTGCTTTTATCCATCCAATAACCTGTGGGATTCCCCCCCTTTTTTGGGGGGGGGGAATTGAGAGCTGTAACTGAACTGACAGACACTGTTGCCACTGGTGGGAATATACTGGATTTATTTTAATTTTTTCAAAGTAGCTACTAATGATAATGATTATGCTAATAGTCACTTTGCTAATGATTATTGATAGTCAAAAGAGGACTATTCCATTGGGATTTATTACAGATTTTATTTTGCAATGTTTATTTTAATAATTCAGTAATGAGTAGTGGAATGGAGGGACATGAAATTTTCTGTAAGAAAATTTAATATAGTTGCAATAATCACTATACTTCAGTATAATAGTGGAGGGTGGATACTGCCCAATCCCTGCCTACTTTATTCCCAAACCCTGCCCACTTTTCAGACATAAGATTGAATATCATTCTCAGCCTAAAAAAAATAATAATAATTGCCTCTTCAGAAGAGGCAAATTTGTAACTCTTAAAGATTTGTATAGTACATCGTATTTGATTAAAGTCATTTAGGATTTATTCTTAATTTATGTTTCCACATAGATATTGAAAATATTGACAGCACAAAACTGTTAAAATAAAAAAGAAGCTTGTGTATATTATAGGCATACCTTGCTCCTAATGACAACTGAAGAACTGGACAGGATTTTGCTACCAACTCTAATAATACTTGCCAGTGGTTCAAAATAATAAATATAATAAAATAAAAAATATGTAAAGTCTTCAAAGTGCTGCACATAAACTTCTCCAAGCACATCCAGTTTCTGAAGTTAGTATGCTCCCGTGACTTATTAAAGGTTAAAGCACAGGCCAGCTGCAGAGGAAATTACAGCCTTGGTATAAACTCTGTTCAAACAGCTTGAAATTTGAACGAAATCCTTGGATTTTCCCCTTTATTACATGTGAGTGTCAGTTATTCTGAGAACTAGGTAAGATTTTTCTGAATAGTAGGCTAAGGTATGGGCAGAGAGAATGTGACCCTAGGTGCAATTCAAACTAAGTAGGTTTTAGCCCAGAAGGGTAAGGAATGAAAGGTATTTTGCACAGCTGAAAGGACAAATAGGTCATAAGCAGGACTCCTTTCTAAAAGCCCTGTGCTCGGGGTAACCAAATTATTAATTCAGTAATCCTAAAAAAGTTTTGCTGGGAAAAAAGACAATTACTAATACAACAGATTTTTCATAATGCATAATCTCTTCTGGTTTTACTAATCCTGAATGATATTAAACACTTATCTGTAGCAAATTTGTCCTTCTGGTTTATGAGATAGTTGCAGGAATTACCCAAACAGTCATCAACTCTAAAGCCTGCAGCAATTAATATATATAAATGACTTTCATGCAGAAAAATTCTGCACCATTGCCATACACTGTACTTTTGCTCATTCCTATGGGGTGGCTATACAATGCCACATGTCTATAATCAGTCATTTAAGAATAATCATCCATGCTGCTGGTGTAGTCCCTTAGGTCGACAGTGCTAGTCAGCCTTCCCTTGGTGATGGGTCTAGAGTACCTGAGGAATTTGGGGTTTATGATGGCAAACAGATTTGACTCAGTTCATTGGAAGCCCAATGAACATGAACAGTTTCACATTTGATCTGTTTTTACCTCAGGGATATGCAACATGTGGAGGGCTCTTAGCTTCACTCATTGGCCAGAACCTTTTCTAATGTCTGTGAAATTTTGTGGCACAATTGTCCTCTGCACTATTAGATTGGTCTCTCCTAGATGCCTAGTGGATTCCTTAGGTTTTCATAAGATGCACAATACTTTTTCTTGAGGATCTGGTGAGCATTTCACTCAAGATCCTGCTCACCCATTGGAATAAACATAACTATGATTTTTGACTAACTGCACCAAACTCTTAGTAGTTACATTCTATGGAGCAGCATGTGAACTACATTGGTTTTGTTTGTACATTACCTATTGAGAGACTGGGATCATGGG
>NW_015386543.1:8636-23998 GCF_001527695.2 Protobothrops mucrosquamatus
GTTTTCATAAGATGCACAATACTTTTTCTTGAGGATCTGGTGAGCATTTCACTCAAGATCCTGCTCACCCATTGGAATAAACATAACTATGATTTTTGACTAACTGCACCAAACTCTTAGTAGTTACATTCTATGGAGCAGCATGTGAACTACATTGGTTTTGTTTGTACATTACCTATTGAGAGACTGGGATCATGGGAGTTCAACAATCCAGGTTCTCTTTTAACTGTCAGTAGCTTTTAATATAATTAACTATGGTATTCTTCTGGACCATCTTTGAGGACTAGAGTAAAGACAATCCTGAAAGGGCAGTTGGTGGGTAGGAGAGAAAGTTCTATCTGAAATGCTTTGGGACTCTTTTCTTTCCCCACTTCTTTTTAACATTTACATGAAACCCCTGGGCAGTGCATAAGTTTTGGTGTCATCAATATATTGTTGATATCCAACTATATATTTTGACCTTGGGCCAAACAAATGATTCAGTGATTGACTTCAACATTGGAGGCTGTCATGGTCTGGATGAGGAGAAAGGGACTCAGAAGGAATCACTCTAGCTTGTCAGGCTTAACAATCCAAAAGAAATGTCACCTTTATATACTTCCACTTACAGATAATTCATTATTCAGGGCTTTTTTTAGACTCCTGCTTATCAGCAAGTGGGAACTATAGATAAGAGGACTTTCACAGTTACATCTTATTTACCAATTGCAGTCATTTTTTTTTATTGGGAGGCCCTACTCAGTTACTAATGTTCTAGTCATCATCTATTTGGATTATTGCAATGCACTCTATGGGGGACTGTCCTTGAAGAACATTCAGATGAAACAACTGATACAGAAGGTAGCTATCTGGGCAGTATGTGTAGTCCCATATTCCTGGCTGACCAATCTGCATAGGAAGCTGCATTGTTTCTGTATGGTTTCTGGTTGAAATCAAGTTGTTTTCTGTTACTTTTAAAGTAAAGCTCTATACTGGGTTATCTGTGGGATCATTTTTTCAATAGTTGTCTGCCCTGATCAAGCAAGATCAGCTCCTTTCAAGTTCCCTCCCTATGTGATTGGCATTTAATGGGGCTTGGAAGTGGGTTTTTCAATAGCTACTCCAAGACTTTGGAGCAATTTTCCCATGAAAATTTGATCAACTCCATCTCTTCTGGACTTAAAGAAAGATGCTAATAGCATCTGTCGTATCTATCACAGAAAGAGGAAATGATTAGAAACCAGATATGTAAGCAAGAACTTCCATCTTTTTTAGGTTTTTTTTTTTAAAAATGAATTTGATTGTCTTTTTACATATTTGGGTTTTATTTTCCATATTTCCTTATGCATACTTTTAATCTTAAATTGAAATTGGTAGTCTCCTAGAGCCTATGGGATTATTACAAATGAAATAAATTACAAAATAAATAAATAAAAATCGTGACACTCTTTTATGTCCAACTCAAAATATATTGGATCTTTTAGATACTTACATTTTAAATAATTATATTTTTAAAACCTGTATAATTATATGACATGATGTATAACAACATATTCATAAACTGAGTAAGCTATACTCAGTCAAAATGCACATATAATTTGGGTTTATGAAATATATATTCTAACCACAATAAAAATTGGTAATAGGCACTTTATATCTATAGTGAAGGTCAGCTTAATAATATCTGACATTTTTATTAACAGAACTGTCTTACATGTTTTATGTTATTATTCTCCTAGGGACATTTCAAACATCACTGTTCAATGATTTTCCCCAATTGTCTGAGTAATTAAAAAACAATTTTGAAGACTATACCTCACAACAGACCTGAAAAATTGATCCCAGTTAAATATCACATCTTTCAAAATGAAAAACTAGACAATTGATTACTTTACATCAATTTAACAAAAGCTAAGATGTAGGCAAAATCCATGTATACCCTCTCATTGTAAGACCTATCTGCAAACTGATGTTAAAAACTAATTGAACTTATAGTTAAACTAAAACCAAACTTTACTGACTGCTACAGTAGGAGAGGGATGAGGAAAAATGATCTTTTGGAAACTGAAAATGGGGAAAAATATGCCATTGAAATTATTGAATTGCACTGTTTTTGATATCATTGACCCTGAGGATAAAATGGATTAGGAATCTCTAACCCAGGGGTGTCAAACTGCAGGCCGGACGCGTCATCTGGAAGCCGCACCCACCCCATTGCCGGCAATGGCAAAACCGTCCCGATACGTTGGGCGACATCATGTGACGTCGCAAGTTTGACATGTCTGCACTAACCTCTGCCTTGTTTCTATTGAAAATTGGCTTAGGCACAAATATTTCACATAAATCTCTAGTACTAACCATTCCATCAGATGCTAGGACAAGACAAATAAAACAGAACCGATAGTGGTACTACATGAGTAAGAGGAATTCTGAATTACTGGAATGAGTCATATAGCATCAACTAATGATGCCTGCAGAATTGATACTGTTACCTGTGAATAATTGTCTAAGCTCATACATTGATTTAATTATAAAGCATTACAGTTTAAAAAATAAATTATACATTTATTAATAAGTTTGTTTACAACACACAAATGGTAAATTCATGTATTATGCTGAGAACCATTTTGGATTTACGTTTCATGAAAAGAAGGCTAAAAACCCATCACATCAAATCAAACTTTATTTTGCTCAGTGGCAAGATAATGCACATACATATGCAAGGTGGTATAAATTAGCATAAAATAACCTCAAAGGTAAAATCACGAAGACATTTATCTCACACACACAGTTAAAAACAATTATGGAAACTGCCATAGGAGAGCAATACATTTTTCTTCCCTAATCTTCCACTACATTTGGCCACCTTTTGATATCTTCTTGTGTCTGAGTTGGCAATGCCAAAAAAGTAAATTGTGACACATTAAGATAACAGTATAAGAGACATAAATCAGAGTAATTACACAATGGAAGCTTAAAACTACATGATCTTCTAACTTTGTCTCACTAAAAGCACAAGGAGAAATTCTGTTACAGTATGAATGTTTCCTATATTTCCCAAATAGACTTCCCATGGATAACTAGCAGTATGAAGATTCTTATATCTCTGGGAATTAAATGAACGTATTAACTGTTGATGTTGATTGATCAATGTTAACATTAATGTTAATTAATTAATTAACATTAATTCAAGTAAGTTTTAGCCAGTGAAACATCCAATTGGGGTGATCCATATTTTTATATTTTTTCTTAATATTGATAATGATTACTGAAGCTGTCTAACCATAATGTTAAAACTACCCCAGAAAAGAAAAGATATCATTGCACCCATAAAGGGATACCAAGAAGATATCTTATATCAACAAAAGGAGAGTCAAACCCAAGGTGGTTAAGTTCAATTTTAGTCAATAGTTAATGACTGCAATTGAGATTTGTTCTTAAAAGGCCAACCTATAATCACAAAACAATGTTGAGAGCTTAAATGTTTTTGATTAGTTGACTGTGACTCTAAATGGTGAATACTGGGAAGTGATCAAAGCTGAGTTCTACATAAGATTTTGCTATGGATTTTGCTTAAGAAAACTTTAAAGCCACTGGGATGAAATAAAGTTTAGAATTACAGCAATTCTTGACATGTTGTTTGTGACACTATAGATAATAACTATATAAGCTAAGAAAAAACTCTTCAAACTACATTATAGTTTATTGCTATACTTTATAAACTTAATTTCTGAGTGCAGCATTAAAGCACCTTTGCTTTATAAAAATTGTTCTTATTATCCCCATGGCAGATTTCACACAAGCAAGATTTCCTTGTGTGACTTGGCTCTTTTTTTAGGATTGAAAATTCTGCAAGGAGTGCAAGGAGTGGACAATTAGAATTAAATAAAAATTCTCAGTCAGAAATGGAGTGTACAAGGAATGGGTTACATCACGGGTGTCAAACTTGTTACATCACGTGATGTGTCATGACGTATCGTGACTTTTTCACATTGCTGGAGCTGGGGTGGGTGTGGCCTCCACATAATGCGACCGGCCCAAGGGCCAACAGTTTGACACCCTGGGTTACATCAAAACATTTATGTTACTTTTCTACCCTGTCATTTTTATCTCCCTTGTTTATAATTTAAAATGACAGGGATATATGTTTTCTTTCATTATTGTTTACTTTAAAGCCTTTAGAAACTACTGTCAGATGAATTGACATAAGCTAGATGTCAACGCTGCTAACATTGGATGTTCTTGCTTTGACAACAGATGGAAATGCAGCCATTTTCTCTATTGCTTTTAGAATTAGTTGCTGCTGGGAGGGGGAATAGGGATGAGAGTCCAGCTAGTCATAACAATAATAACTTCATTGTGGGAACCCAAGGACATTGGGCCCAGAGCTGAAAGTACTTTCGTGGGCTGGAAAGCTGGGGAGAAAGCCTGCGCTTCAAGCTAATTGGGGAATAGGTTTGTGACTGTTTATTGGAGGAGGGAATTGCACTTTGTTACTTGGTATCCAGGAGAGGGGAATTTAGTTTCTGGTTTCAACTATGTAGTATCAATACTTTGTTTCTCGAATAAAAGATTCTTTAAGGTAAACAATGCCTTGAAGTTCTTTTGAAGAGTTTCATCTGTTGGAACCATGATACTAAAGTTAAAGGGAAAACAACATACCCAGGTGCCATTTTTGAATTTTTCAGCAGTTTTATAGAGCCATCTCATATGGATAGAGACAGCTTAAAATTCAAATGAGACACCCTGCTCAGAATGGCAGTAGAGATATTGGAAATCTTTTGTCTTTTAGAAGTAAGCCTCTTTCACAGGGGAAGGGGAGAGGAAGTGACATTGTGTGTATCATGACATCATCACACAAATAATGCATGTATATAATAGTTATGATGTCATGCATGTGATGACATTTGAATATCATATTGGATTCTATCAAAACTTTATGCTTATGGTCCAAAACCTTAGGCTTCTGGAGTTTATTTACACTTTCCCTTTTCCTTGTTAATTTTAGGTCTAAAATGTTGTTCCAGAGGATGGGAGCCACCACAAAGAAGTCCCTAATGATAACATTTTCTATGCAGAAAATCTCTCCTTCTACATCTTACAGATGGGCTGATTCCAAGGCAATCTTGAAGATATTCAGATTCAGAGTCACATAGAGCTTTAAAAATAATGGATAATATCAGACATCCACAGGAAAAATGTGGAATTTCTGTAGAAAAAATATGACACATGCAGACTGAACCAAGCCCATTGCTATTCAGGCCAGTGCATACTGAAAAGTTAGTCTTCAAGGGCAACATTATATAAACTGAGTTGCAATAATCCTAGTGTTTAATTCATACATTTATTTTTTAAACAAACAGTGTCATATTTAGCTAAAGCTTATAAATCTGGATACCCCACGTCAACCTCAGAGCAGCTCTAGAAGGGCCTGTAATTTTGGAGGAAAGAAATAGGAAATTCCACTGCACCATCCAGATGCTGTTCCTGCACCACAATTAGGAAAAAAGTAGCCTCAATATAATAGAGTCAAACTGGCTTGATCAGTAATAGTTGGCTTAATACATCAACTAGCCTTTATCTCATCACTGTACTAATAATTCCAGTTAAAGCTTGAAGCCTGTATTAACATATAAAGCTCTTTATCAGCTCCAGAACACATCTTGAATAGAATTCAGTGTTTTTGTTTATTAACGATACAGAATGC
Source organism: Protobothrops mucrosquamatus (assembly GCF_001527695.2). Lineage (NCBI taxonomy): Eukaryota > Metazoa > Chordata > Lepidosauria > Squamata > Viperidae > Protobothrops > Protobothrops mucrosquamatus. The sequence goes on from NW_015386543.1 coordinate 14,323, forward strand.
ATTCTTTCTTTTCCTGAGAACAATATCTTCTGTGGATGGAAAACGGAAATTAAAAATCACATTGCATTTTCAAAAGTGCATTTTCACAATATTACTTTACCTTTATGATCAATGATAATGATTTAAATAAGAAACATCTCTTGTAAGAAGGGCTAGTCAATTTTGTGTGCAAAGATATGGGCACCCACTAGATGGAAGCAAGGAGAATTTTATGTATTTCTTTTATCCAACTAAAAGTCATTCTGATTTTTCAAGCTCTGATATGGTAACTCTTTTTTTGCAATATTTTCTTTTAACCTTCCTTCTGAAATGTATGAATTTTGCAAGATAATAAGTAAGCTTTTATCAGTTGTAACTACTAAATTAATGCCATAGCTGTTTTGGAAAGTTCAGAGTCAATATCACTATTTCCTTGCTTTACATTTTCAGGGGAAATATCAGGCGTAGAAATGCTTTCACAACAAAAGCAAGGCATGCTCTTGATCTCTGAATAGACTCTACTCCCTCCCTACTTCTCCATTTGATGTCTATTCATGGCCTTTTAAATGCAAACATTTCAGGTACATTTAAATCTTGTCATATTTCAAATTGCAGCTTGAAATGCGACTGTGCAAAGTGGATGAAATGTCCAAAGAGTAAGGCTTTCTAAATTTTCAACATGCTCCATTTAAGCGTAGGATTGACAAGCAATTTAAAGAACTGACTAAAATTCCCCACCCCCCTTTTAAATAATTTGCTATAAATCCAGTATGGTAACTATTGAGAGTCATGTTAGAATGAAGTGAATAGAACTGAACTCTTTTAATGAAACTCAAAATATGAATCACGTGATACCAAATGTAACCACCGTGGTGCATGCAGACACATCTCCTAAAAAGGATTAGAGAAAAGGAGAACTGACACTCAGTGCAATCAACTCAGCAAATTCATAACATGAATGCAGATCAGGAGCTAAGGTGGTCTTTGTGGCCCAAAATGGATGGATTTTTCTTTCCCTTATTAATAGTTTATTCCTTTACTTATTGGGGCACCTGAAAGCACACTGAAGTTTGCACAGCTTACAAGATGGCGAATGATTGTAGTTGCCATCACAATCGTCAAAAGCATTCATGGATAGAAAAATTATTATTTTTTAGTTTAAGGCAGAAAACAACTGATTGCTATCAAGGAGATTTTTTAAAAAAATTCATATGAATACGTGTGGTATATAATCCTGTATGAACCTATTTTAAACCTAAAAAAGGGAAGGAAGTGGGTCCAAAGAATTCTGATGAAAAATATATATACAAATCCCATCATCAGGACTTGAACAATTATTATTAGAATAAGAGATGACAATTTGGATAATGAAATAGCTTTCAGTCACAGCAAACTATTTACCAGTCACAAATCAATCCTGATTAGATAACATGTTAAACAAGAAAAGGTTCTGCAGACATAGTACTAGGTGGCAGAGTCAGGCACCCTCTCATTATTGCTTGCTTAAAATGCAGAAGAAGCCTGTTTAATCAAGATGAGTTTAAATGATATGCTTGTTTATTTATTTATTTATTTATTTATTTATTATTTTAATTTCTATACCGCCCTTCTCCCGCAGGACTCAGGGCGGTGCACAGCATATTAAAAACAGATACAGTAACAATATACAAAAATAAAACCCTTCTAAAACCAAATTAAAAACCAAATATTAGAGGCTGTGTTCCAATTAAAATTATACTTAAAATCGTCCCTAAATAAAATCCTCCTTAGGTCAGGCCCGNCGGCCGGCCTGGCGTAGTCTTAATTAGGTTTTAGTATAGGTTTTTATATGGGGTATTTTAGAGCAGGCCTTTATTTATTTAATTTGATTTTAGAATAGATATTTATTGTGATTTTTATTATCGCCTGTTCACCGCCCTGAGTCCCGTAAGGGAGATAGGGCGGTATACAAATCTAAATAAACATAAACATAAACATAAACATAAACATAAATCTCTAGTTCTAACCATTCCATCAGATGCTAGGATAAGACAAATAAAACAGAACCGATAGTGGTACTACATGAGTAAGAGGAATTCTGAATTACTGGAATGAGTCATATAGCATCAACTAATGATGCCTGCAGAATTGATACTGTTACCTGTGAATAATTGTCTAAGCTCATACATTGATTTAAATTATAAAGCATTACAGTTTAAAAATAAATTATACATTTATTAATAAGTTTGTTTACAACACACAAATGCTAAATTCATGTATCATGCTGAGAACCATTTTGGGTTTACGCTTCATGAAAAGAAGGCTAAAAACCCATCACATCAAATCAAACTTTATTTTGCTCAGTGGCAAGATAATGCACATACATATGCAAGGTGGTATAAATTAGCATAAAATAACCTCAAAGGTAAAATCATGAAGACATTTATCTCACATACACAGTTAAAAAGAATTATGGAAACTGCCGGGGGCCAATCAAAGGAGAGCAATACATTTTTCTTCCCTAATCTTCCACTACATTTAGCCACCTTTTGATATCTTCTTGTGTCTGAGTTGCCAATGCAAAAAAAGTAAATTGTGACACATTAAGATAACAGTATAAGAGTCATAAATCAGAGTAATTATACAATGGAAGCTTAGAACTACATGATCTTCTAACTTTCTCTCACTAAAAGCACAAGGAGAAATTCTGTTACAGTATGAATGTTTCCTATATTTCCCAAATAGACTTCCCATGGATAACTAGCAGTATGAAGATTCTTATACCTCTGGGAATTCAATGAATGTATTAGCTGTTGATGTTGATTGATCAATGTTAACATTAATGTTAACATTCAAGTAAGTTTTAGCCAGTGAAACATCCAACTGGGGTGATCCATATTCTTTATATTTTTTCTTAATATTGATAATGATTACTGAAGTTGTCTAACCATAATGCTAAAACTACCCCAGAAAAGAAAAGATATCATTGCACCCATAAAGGGATACCAAGAAGATATCTTATATCAACAAAAGGAGAGTCAAACCCAAGGTGGTTAAGTTCAATTTTAGTCAATAGTTAATGACTGCAATTCAGATTTGTTCTTAAAAGGCCAACCTATGATCACAAAACAATGTTGAGAGCTTAAATGTTTTTAATTAGTTGACTGTGACTCTAAATGGTGAATACTGGGAAGTGATCAAAGCTGAGTTCTACGTAAGATTTTGCTATGGATTTTGCTTAAGAAAACTTTAAAGCCACTGGGATGAAATAAAGTTTAGAATTACAGCAATTCTTGACATGTTCTTTGCGACATTATAGATAATAACTATATAAGCTAAGAAAAAACCCCTTCAAACTACATTATAGTTTATTGCTATACTTTATAAACCTAATTTCTGAGTGCAGCATTAAAGCATCTTTGCTTTGTAAAAATTGTTCTTATTATCCCCATGGCAGATTTCACACAAGCAAGATTTCCTTGTGTGACTTGGCTCTTTTTTTTAGGATTGAAAATTCTGCAAGAAGTGCAAGGAGTGGACAATTAGAATTAAATAAAAATTCTCAGTCAGAAATGGAGTGTACAAGGAATGGGTTACATCACGGGTGTCAAACTCGCTACGTCACATGACGTGTCATGATGTATCATGACTTTTTCGCATTGCTGGAGCTGGGGTGGGTGTGGCCTCCACATGATGCAACCAGTCCAAAGGGCCAGCAGTTTGACACCCTGGGTTACATCAAAACATTTATGTTACTTTTCTACCCTATCATTTTTATCTCCCTTGTTTATAATTTAAAATGACAGGGATATATGTTTTCTTTCATTATTGTTTACTTTAAAGCCTTTAGAAACTACTGTCAGATGAATTGACATAAGCTAGATGTCAACGCTGCTAACATTGGATGTTCTTGCTTTGACAACAGATGGAAATGCAGCCATTTTCTCTATTGCTTTTAGAATTAGTTGCTGCTGGGAGGGGGAATAGGGATGAGAGTCCAGCTAGTCACAACAATAATAACTTCATCGTGGGAACCCAAGGACATTGGGCTCAGAGCTGATAGTGCTTTCGTGGGCTGGAAAGCTGGGGAGAAAGCCTGCACTTCAAGCTAATTGGGGAATAGATTTATGACTGTTTATTGGAGGAGGGAATTGCACTTTGTTACTTGGTATCCAGGAGAGGGGAATTTAGTTTCTGGTTTCAACTATGTAGTACCGATACTTTGTTTCTTGAATAAAAGATTCTTTAAGATAAACAATGCCTTGAAGTTCTTTTGAAGAGTTTCATCTGTTGGAACCATGATACTAAAGTTAGAGGAAAAACAACATACCCAGGTGCCATTTTTGAATTTTTCAGCAGTTTTATAGAGCCATCTCATATGGATAGAGACAGCTTAAAATTCAAATGAGACACCCTGCTCAGAATGGCAGTAGAGATATTGGAAATCTTTTGTCTTTTAGAAATGAGCCTCTTTCACAGGGGAAAGGGAGAGGAAGTGACATTGTGTGTATCATGACATCATCACACAACTAATGCATGTATATAATAGTTATGATGTCATGCATGTGATGACATTTGAATATCATATTGGATTCTATCAAAACTTTATGCTTATGGTCCAGAACCTTAGGCTGCTGGAGTTTATTTACACTTTCCCTTTTCCTTGTTACTTTTAGGTATAAATTGTTGTTCCAGAGGACGGGAGCCACCACAAAGAAGTCCCTAATGATAAAATTTTCAATGCAGAAAATCTCTCCTCATACATCTTACAGATGGGCTGATTCCAAGGCAATCTTGAAGATTTTCAGATTCAGAGTCACATAGGGCTTTAAAAATAATGGATAATATCAAGACATCCATAGGCAAAATGTGGAATTTCTGTAGAAAAAATATGACACATGCAGACTGAACCAAGCCCATTGCTATTCAGGCCAGTGCATACTGAAAAGTTAGTCTCCAAGGGCAACATTATATAAACTGAGTTGCAATAATCCTAGTGTTTAATTCATACATTTATTTTTTAAACAAACAGTGTCATATTTAGCTAAAGCTTGTAAATCTGGATACCCCACGTCAACCTCAGAGCAGCTCTAGAAGGGCCTGTAATTTTGGAGGAAAGAAATAGGAAATTCCACTGCACCATCCAGATGCTGTTCCTGCACCACAACTAGGAAAAAAGTAGCCTCGATATAAAAGAGTCAAACTGACTTGATCAGTAATAGTTGGCTTAATACATCAACTAGCCTTTATCTCATCACTGTACTAATAATTCCAGTTAAAGCTTGAAGCCTGTATTAACATATAAAGCTCTTTATCAGCTCCAGAACACATCTTGAATAGAATTCAGTGTTTTTGTTTATTAACGATACAGAATGCATTCTTTCTTTTCCTGAGAACAATATCTTCTGTGGATGGAAAATGGAAATTAAAAATCACATTGCATTTTCAAAAGTGCATTTTCACAATATTGCTTTACTTTTATGATCAATGATAATGATTTAAATAAGAAACATCTCTTGTAAGAAGAGCTAGTCAATTTTGTGTGCAAAGATATGGGCACCCACTAGATGGAAGCAAGGAGAATTTTATGTATTTCTTTTATCCAACTAAAAGTCATTCTGATTTTTCAAGCTCTGATATGGTAACTCTATTTTTGCAATATTTTCTTTTAACCTTCCTTCTGAAATGTATGAATTTTGCAAGATAATAAGTAAGCTTTTATTAGTTGTAACTACTAAATTAATGCCATAGCTGTTTTGGAAAGTTCAGAGTCAATATCACTATTTCCTTGCTTTACATTTTCAGGGGAAATATCAGGTGTAGAAATGCTTTCACAACAAAAGCAAGGCATGCTCTTGATCTCTGAATAGACTCTACTCCCTCCCTACTTCTCCATTTGATGTCTATTCATGGCCTTTTAAATGCAAACATTTCAGGTACATTTAAATCTTGTCATATTCCAAATTGCAGCTTGAAATGCGAGTGTGCAAAGTGGATGAAATATCCAAAGAGTAAGGCTTTCTAAATTTTCAACATGCTCCATTTAAGCGTAGGATTGACAAGCAATTTAAAGAACTGTCTAAAATTCCCCCCCTTTAAATAATTTGCTATAAATCCAGTATGGTAACTATTGAGAGTCACTTTAGAATGAAGTGAATAGAACTGAACTCTTTTAATGAAACTCAAAATATGAATCACGTGATACCAAATGTAACCACCGTGGTGCATGCAGACACATCTCCTAAAAAGGATTAGAGAAAAGGAGAACTGACACTCAGTTCAATCAACTCAGCAAATTCATAACATGAATGCAGATCAGGAGCTAAGGTGGTCTTTGTGGCCCAAAATGGATGGATTTTTCTTTCCCTTATTAATAGTTTATTCCTTTACTTATTGGGGCACCTGAAAGCACACTGAAATTTGCACAGCTTACAAGATGGCGAATGATTGTAGTTGCCATCACAATCGTCAAAAGCATTCACGGATAGAAAAAATATTATTTTTTAGTTTAAGGCAGAAAACAACTGATTGCTATCAAGGAGATTTTTTAAAAAATTCATATGAATACGTGTGGTATATAATCCTGTATGAACCTATTTTAAACCTAAAAAAGAAAGGAAGAGGGTCCAAAGAATTCTGATGAAAAATATATATACAAATCCCATCATCAGGACTTGGACAATTATTATTAGAATAAGAGATGACAATTTGGATAATGAAATAGCTTTCAGTCACAGCAAAGTATTTACCAGTCACAAATCAATCCTGATTAGATAACATGTTAAACAAGAAAAGGTTCTGCAGACATAGTACTAGGTGGCAGAGTCAGGCACCCTCTTATTATTGCTTGCTTAAAATGCAGAAGAAGCCTGTTTAATCAAGATGAGTTTAAATGATGTGCTTGTTTATATTCCAAATGCATATGAGATGGTAATTTTATTGGTACTTATGATATTGTTTTTACTCCCCTTTGGAGCTTTTGAAATCCCTGTTAAAAGATTAGAGTTTTAGAAAACAAATTTATTTGCATATGGTAATTTGAAGCACAGCAGCTTTTTGGGAACGGATCATATTTTGGAGCAGTGAGAGTGCAGTTTATGTCTTAAAAGAAATGCCCTGCTGGATCACAGGAATAGTCTATTCTATCCTGTATCCCATTGCCATAACTGGCTAGCCAAATGCTTTCAAGCTTTCAGGAGATCCTCATTGTCATTCAACCCACAACTGATATTCAGAAGAACTGATTCTTCACCCATTGATTCTATTACTGCTCTAACCTTTGGCTGATTTATACACTTTATGGATTTTTAAATTTTGTTTTTTTTAATCTTAAAAACTGTACACGTGTTTATGAAGTCTGGAATTGAAAACATAGAATTGTTTTTCTAAAAAGGTAATACTACAGAAGGGGGCGATGGAAGCAGGCACAATTGAAGTATTGTGCCCTATTTCCTTGCCTTTTTATTGGCCTCCAAGCCAATCTGCTCAATCCTCCTTGTCCCTGATGATGCACAATTCTGAAACGGGTAGTTCTCGACTTAAAACTATTCATTTACTGATCTTTCAAAGTTACAACAACAACACTGAAAAAAAGTGACTTATGACTGTTTTTCACATTTACAACCATTGCGGCATCCCCAGGGTCACGTGATCGAAACTTGAACACTTGGCAACTGGCATGTATTTATGACCGTTGCAGTGTCCTGGGGTCATAACACCTTCTGACAAGCAAAGTCAATGGGGAAGCCAGATTCACTTAACAACTATGTTACTAACTTAACAATTGCAAAGATTCACTTAACAGCTGTGGCAGGAAAGGTTGTAAAATGGAACAAAACTCACTTAACAATTATCTTGGTTAGTAACAGAAATTTTGGGCTCAATTGTGCTTGTACATCAAGGAATACCTTTATCCAATTCCTGATGGTTGGCCCTCCCATGCTTTCTCCAACTCCATTTTTTTTTTTTTTGCAGCTTCAAATTTCAAATTTTCTTGCCCACGTTTTACCAATCCATTTGCCTTCTTCCTTTTACCTCTGGGTCCAAATATTCTTCAGAATCCTTTCTCTTATTAGCTATTTCTTGTATTCTTGGCTCCTGTGCTTTTTTCTCATATTCCTTTTCAACTGCTTGTTGTCCCCTTGCAATTTATACTTGCTACTTCCCTCAATCATACTGATACTAAGTTCTTTTCTTCTGAGCTTCCCTAGAATAGGGGATTCTATGAGAAGTTGAGACTTTCATGAAAAATTAGTCAATCAGCATCACTGTCATAATTTCTAACACAGAATACATTCTTCTCTGACCCTCTAATGCTTCAGAGAGCATGTTGAAAGGTTTCTCTTTTAACAACTCACTATTTCCCACAAATATCTTCCTGCTTATCTTTTCTGACAATAACAGTTTGGTAAAATTAATTTCTCCGTTAGTCTCCTAAAAGACACTTTACTAATTGCCGTTTCATATGAAAGAAATAGGTAGGCATTAATTAAAGTGTTTACTCATCAGTTAGCAAATGGCCTGTTAAAAAGCAGTAATACATCAACCATCCACATTATTTGTAAATCTTGAAATGATCTATCCTCCTCAAAAGAACAAGCTGTATTTCAAATTAGGTGGTTTGGGGTTAAGTTCAGATCAAAATTTCAGTTCTTCCAAGAAAAGACAAAGATGGAGAAAATCAAATCAACTTTAAACCAGCTGGAGGAATCTATTAACTGTAATGGAATGTACAGCATTTGGAACCATTTGTGCAACTTGGAAGAATTCTAGAATTGGTATGACCAGAATTCAGATATTTCATTGCAGATGTTTGATATTGCTATTCTCACCAAAGCAGTCCCATTTATAAATATAAATTAGAAATATAAATTCCTTTCATCTATTACTGGCTTTAGCACCAGGTCAACATGTATTGGAATGTAATTCCCAAAGGCCACTGATGTGATATTAATTGCATAATTTGGAGAGCAAAAATGGTGGCTCCATGTATTAGCATACAGAACCAGGGACATTGCTTTGAAGGAAGTGTTAAGAAACTGTTATATAAACAAAAAAGGACAGGTGCATTCCTTAAGTCCTGAGCAGAGACTTTAGATGATTCTTCCATGATTGGGTAAAGAAGGAAGGACAGGAAGAGATGCACAATCAGGCTTGCAAGATTCTGTTATCATGCAGTAGCTTATTTTAATCAAGTACATGTCGGTTGGATTTATAACCACAATTGGAACTAGAATGTCTGTTGCTAAGCAAGTCAGTTGTTAAACGAGCCATGCCCAATTTTACAACTTTTTGGCTAGGGTTGTTAAGTGAATCACTGAAGTTCTTAAGTGAATCAGGTGGTTGTTAAACGAATCTAGCTTCCCTCATTGATTTTGCTTGTTGGAAACTGACTGGAAAAAGATGCAAATGGCCATCACATAATGCTGGGATGCTACAACCGTATAAACACATGGTGGTTGTCAAGTGCCCAAAATTTTATCATGTGAACATAGGGATGCTGTGACTGTTGTAAGTCACAGGGGACTGGAGGCTAAAGCATATAAGGAACGGCTGCTGGAATTGGGTATGTCTAGTTTAATGAAGAGAAGGACGAGGGGGGACATGATAGCAGTGTTCCAATATCTCAGGGGTTGCCATAAAGAAGAGGGAGTCAAGCTATTCTCCAAAGCACCTGAAGGCAGGACAAGAAGCAACGGGTGGAAACTAATCAAGGAGA
>NW_015386543.1:24556-49127 GCF_001527695.2 Protobothrops mucrosquamatus
AAGTGAGCATCAACTATTACTTAATAGTAATTAAGAACATTATATATAGCAAGATAAAATCTCCTTAACAACTGAATTAAAAATGTAATGTTCAAAGCAATTGTCAGACTAGTTAGGATCATAAATATGAACCATCTGGGGTGGGTGACTGCAACTTTTGGCAACATCTATATATGAAAATATGAAAAAACAGGTGATTGTCCTAACCACTTGGCCTATAATGGAGAAGTTGACCATTCATTTTTAAAATGAATGGTTTAAATTAAGCTTTTACATTTTATTTACTTTAAATTATTATTATTGTTATTATTATTATTTATTATTATAGTATTATTAGTATTATATTACATTATTTACATTAAATTATGATTGTCAGAATGAAATAAAAGTCGCTGAAAATATTCTGTAAATAGTACTTTACTGAGCCTGGCAGTTAATTTCATAGCATTTTTATTATCCATAATATGCAGTTCATGTATCCTGCATTACCCAATAACATTCCTGAGTAGCACAAATTCTGTCTTCAAAGTCTAGGGCATTTGGGCTCTTGAAAAACCATTGTATATTGCAAAAGAAGGTTCTGCAAAGGGCTTCTACTACATGTCACTGAACGTGATTAAAAGGTTCTATACATTTGGGAACCTCTTTATTTTGCCCTGCTTAATTGAAGATGCTGTCACAGAACAGTCTGGTTTATTGGGAGACTCTTCACTTTTAGTGCTTACCAGTAAATGGAACTACTATGAATATTTCCAGGTCTCTAAAATCGAAGCTCAAGATGGGTGGAGAGATGTTTTAATTCTAATGTGTTTGTTATTGCAGTGTTTTCATTGCCAAGTCAAAGAATTTTGCTCCCTAACTCATCACGTTCTCTATTATTCTCTGATATAAGTTGTCTGCATTTCTGATAACTCTCTAACTCATTCTTTAATTATCTGTCTATAAATGTTTCAGATTTCTTCTGTCCTCTGAAAATATCTTTACTGTGAATTAATACATCACTTCCTGACATGAACCTGACCACCTTGACTAATTTTATCATCATATTCCTATTCTTAATGAGATACATTGATCGCTTTCATTGATTCTTCAATGACCTTGCAGGTGTCAACTTTTTTTCTCTCTCTCTCTTTCTCTCTTTTTGCTGATTTTCATTACCATTCCTCTCATTATATTCTCTAATTCAAGATAATTTGTCTTTTCAATTTAAGCAAGGTATGCTATTTCAATAAGGTACTTCCTTACCAATTTTGTTTACGCACAAAAAGAAAACTTTTTATTCACCTTGGGGCATTTGAAAATTGATGGCACTCCTCAGCTTAATGGGTGTTGATTAGATCAGGTTATTTATATATTTTATATTTTGTGAAGAAAGCCACAAATGCTACTTGAAGTCTGGCATGAGAAGAGCTAGGTTTTTTCTTAATTATCCCACGGCACCCATTTTATGGAACATTCTCCTCCCCTGAGGTTTATTATTATTATTATTATTATTATTATTATTATTATTATTATTATTATTGTTGTTGTTGTTGTTGTTGTTGTTGTTGTTGTTATTATTATTATTATTATTATTATTATTATTTAGAGGTGAATACATCAAGAGAGTGAAGAAGATCTTAAAGTCCAACTCAATGGAGGAAATACCATAAAGCCAATCAACACCTGGGCAATTCCAGTCATTAGATACACAGCTGGAATAGTGGACTGGACTCAAGCAGAACTAAAAGGAAGACCAGAAAAATAATGACAATGAATCATGCCCTTCATCCACACAGTGACATTGACAGACTTTATCTACCAAGGCAAATAGGTGGGCGTGGAATGCTGCAAGTACATCAGATGGTTGAAGAAGAAAAAAATGGCTTTGGAAGAATATCTGAAGGACAGTGATGAAGATGCATTGAAATTAGTATATCAGGAAGGCTTACTGATTACTGGAGAGACCAAACTGGCCTACAAAAAAGACCAAATGAAGAATAGAATAGAGGTATGGGAAGACAAAACACTACATGGCCAGTACATTAAAAAAATAGCTGGGAAAGCAGATAATGACAAGACCTGGCAATGGCTAAGAGTAGGAAAATTGAAGAAAGAGACCGAGGGACTAATTCTGGCTGCACAAGACCAAGCCTTAAGGACAAATGCATATAAAGTCAAAACTGAGAAGACAGCAACAGACAGTAAGTGCCGCCTATGCAAACATGCTGAAGAAACAGTGGACCACCTGGTAAGCTGCTGCAAGAAGATCACACAGACTGACTACAAGCAGCGGCATGACAAAGTAGCAACAATGGTGCATTGGAAGACCGGCAAGAAATATCATTTGCCTGTAAGCAAGAACTGATGAGATCATAAAATAGAGAAAGTCATAGAAAATGATAAAGTTAAACTGCTCTGGGACTTCAGAATTCAAACAGACAAGCATCTGCAACATAACACCCTGGACTTAACAATTGTTGATAAGAAAGACAAAAAAGTCTGGATAGTGGACGTGGCAGTGCCTGGAGACAGCAGAATAGACAAGAAAGAACTGGAGAAGATAACAAAATACAAAGACCTACAAATAGAAATACAAAGACTGTGGCAAAGGCAAGCAAGGGTAGTACCAATAGTAATAGGCGCCTTGGGTACAATCCCAAAACAACTGGAGCACCACTTGAACACCATGGGCATTGACAAATTCACCATTAGTCAATTGCAAAAGGCGGCCTTACTAGGAACCGCCTCCATCCTACCACGATATCTGTAAGAATATCAAACATCTACATCTGCCTATCCCAGGTCCTTGGTAAGGACTCGATAGGTAGACAAAATGCTAAATCCAGTCTGAACATCTGGCTGACTGTGCAATGATCCATAATAATAATAATAATAATAATAATAATAATAATAATAATAATAATAATAATAATAATAATAATAATAATAATAATAATAATAATAATAATAATAAAGTTGGGAGGGACCTTGGAGATCATCTAGTCCAACCCCCTGCTCAGGCAGGAAACACTATACCATTTCAGACAAATGGCTGTCCAGTCTCTTCTTAAAAACTTCCAGTGTTGGAGCATTCACCGCTTCTGGAGGCAGGTTGTTCCACTGGTTAATTGTTCTAACTGTCAGGAAGTTTCTCATTAGTTAGGTAAGGTTAGCTCCATCTCTGTTAATGTTCCAGAAGTCCCTCAAGACTTTGCTATGTCATCAGGTGTGGGAGTCCCAGGTGACTGGTGAAACCTTGAGAAGATCCCATGGTTAATATTCACTCTGTCTTGTATTTTGTGGGTTTTATATTTTAATAATGGCTGTTTTCTTAATAGATTTATTGTTTTAATTAATTGATGTATGCTGTGGCTATAGAAATTTGATAAATAAATAAATTTCTGTTGCGGTCTGGAGATAGGCATTTTAAAACTGTATACTGGGAGAAAATAGAAAGAGAGATTGTTCACTTTTTTCCTGTAAAGGATAAGGGGCATGGTCTTCCCCTTGAGGAAAAATCATGCATATTTTCCATTTTTCCCCAGAAGACAGGGAGCTTAAGTCTTCATTCCCTGTTAAGAAAGAATGTGCATATTCTAAAACCATCTATTAGGAATTCCTTGTTTCTTTTTGCATTTGGTTTCTGTGCCACTATTGCTAAGTGAATGAACCTCAGCTCTTGGAAGCATTTAAAATTAGAGCTACCAGTACTGTACTACTAAATAAACCTCTAAGTCACAAATGGCCAAGGAAAACACTTGTACTTTAAATGAGATGTCAGAGGCCCACTAAAAATGGAAAAGCAGCTGATAAAATAGTTGGAATCAGTCCCTCAAAAGAAGTGATTCCACATCAGTCTTATTTTTTTTTTTTGTAAAAGAAATCCAACACTTTTCCCCCACATTCCCATTCCTCATGAAAGCACATCAAAAGTAATACAAGGTAAAGCAGTAATATTTTTAAGCCAATTCTGAAATTTGAGAAACTAGACTATCAAGTCTGAAGCAAAGTTGTTTCTAAACTTAGGGTTTTCCCTAAGTGTAACATTATGAGTGTATAAGAACATTTTTTTTTCAAAAATAATTTTAAACAATATCAGATCAGATCAGAAATAATGTTTTTAAGAGACTCCTAAAAATAAAATTGTAGGGGGAGGGCAACATATTATTAAGAACAAAAAAATGCTTGATTAATATTTTAATATCAGTTTCTTTAAATACATATTTTAAAAACCAGTATTTGAATCTTTGGTTGAGAAGATATTTTATATTTGCAAATACTGCAGTGTTACTCACAACTTATACAATATATATATTTAAAATATTAACCATTAGGGAAAGATAATAGAAAAGACATAGAAAATGTTTCTTTCTATAGGAAGAACATGCTAAAATGTTAAAGTGAACTGCTTGCAAAAATTTAAACATGCTTAGAAAACATAGGTACAAAAATGTGCCCATAAATATTTTGTAAAGCAAATTAACCAGCAGAAATGGGACAAGATTAGTGTTGTGAAAAATGAGAAATTGAAAGAAACCAAAATTGATTGATTTACCTGTCATTATTAAAGAAAAACCCAGGTACACATTACACTCTGTAAACATGATTTTATTATCAAGGTGATGTTTATTATAAAGCACTTTCTATATATTGAAAAAGAGCTTTTGATGAACTTTGGTTCATTTCCCTGGTTGCACTTCATTTGATAATTACAAGAAATGACACGATGCCTTAGCAATGTTAGAACATCAACCATTTTCCTGTTAGGTTTAGGCAGAAGTACAGATTTTATTTCACAGATTTACAACTTCTGATTATAGTGTTTTCCACAAAGTCAACCCAGATTACTATCAGTCTATATTAATTTATTTAAATGAAATTATTATACATATAAATTAGTTGAATCCTCAAGCCATGCTAAATTGTCAGTATTCGTTACATTCTAATGTAATACAAAAATGTAAAACCATGTCTTCCTACTGTCTAACTCTAATGGGTATAACACTAGATATTTTTTGCCTCCAAAAAACAAAAAAAGAGAGCAAGGAAGGGAGCAAAATTGTATAAATATATCTTTTTGTCTGTTATTTTCAATATATTCATAATCTTGAGTATTCTGTACATTTGTTCCACAATATCTAGATTTAGACATATCAAATATGCAAACAAAAATATCCAGGGGGTTCATATATAGGAGAAATAAATACAAACACATCCAGTTAATCCTATTACATATTCTTGGATGCAATTTTGGCCTCCATATAAAATATATATTTTTCCTTCAATACAGATAGTCTTTGACTTACAACAGTTGATTTAGTGACTGCTCGAAGTTACAAAAAAAGTGACTTAGGACTTTTTTTTTTTTTAACTTCTAAGTGTGTAAGTTTCAAACATTTACAACCATTGCAACTGACTCATATTTATGACGGCTGCAGTGTTCCGAGGTCATACGATCACCTTTTGCAACCATCTAACAAGTAAAATCAATGAGGAAGCCTGATTGATCTAACAACTGTGTTACTCACTTAGCAACTGCAGTGTTACGTTAAACAACTTGACAACTGTGGCCAGAAAAGTCATAAAATGGGGCAAAACTCATGTAACAACTGTCTCACTTAGCAATGGAAATTTGGGGCTCAGTTGTGGTCATAAACTGGGGACTCCCTGTACGTAATTTGCATATTCCATGAAAATATACATTTTCAACATAACTTTTTAATAGTTTTTTTAAAAGATTCATTTTTGTGTCAATATCTGTTGGTAAAATAGATAACAAAATGTCTGTTGGTAAAATTAATGACCCTATGATTTTGATTGCTATATATTTGCAGCAAAGTTCATGAAAATAAGTGGTCTGCTTGCAAAGGAACCAGATTAAGGGAAACCACTAGGGCTGATTAACACAGTTCATTTTATAATTGATATTCAACCCCTAGATCAGACATCTAGTAATTGTTATAAAGCTGCTTTGAGAAAGCACTATTTTTATGGAAATGTGATTTATATCAACTGGCTGCGCAAACATTTATTTGATTTCCTACATTAGTCATGTGAATTTAGTTTGGGCTCAGGTATATGATCAGTGCTGGAAGCCAGTGATATTGATGAAGCTTAATCGCTACAATATCTAAATATCCAAACCAAAATTCAGAGTTATTATTCAGGAATGAAAAGGCAAAAATAATATATTTATCAAAATAAACATAAAGAACTTTTTTTTGCATATTTGTTCCTTCAGAAACAGAAAAAGTGGAAGTGTGACAAGAAGTAGCAAAAGCTTAAAATATTTTCTCTTTTAATGGATCCGCTTTCCATCCACTATAGGATATTGTTCCTATTAACAAAACAAAACAAAACAAAAAAAAACCCGCAGCAGAACACAAAATAACTGTATAATTGTGTAACACAAAATAATTATACATCTTTTTCTGAATTCAATCCCTGCTGTAACAGGGATTGGAGATTATATTCCCTATATATTCTTACTGCATGAATACATCCTGCCTTGCCTCAATATCCTTCTATTTTAACTCAAGAGATATTCTAGATTAGAGGTCCCCAACCTTTTGGGCACCAGGGAATGGTTCTGTGGAGAGAGGTTTTTCTGTGGACCAGAAGGTGTGTGGTTTTGCGTGCTGCCTGCATCTTGTGGATGGGGCTTTGCTTGTTTGTGCAGACCGGTTGCTGCCATGCCGTGGCCTGGTACTGGTCCATGGACCGGGGATTCGGGACCCCTGTTCTAGATCTACAGGCATCTGTTCTGTAGATTCTAGAACTACAGGAATCATTTTAGTTCCTCAGAGATGTCATTCCTTCTGTTATTTTACATTTATTCTCACCAGTTCAAGGTTGACTCAGCCTTCCATCCTTCCAAGGTTGGTAAAATGAGGACCCAGATTGTTGGGAGCAATTGGATGACTCTGTAAATTGCTTAGAGAGGACTGTAAAGCACTGTGAAGCAGTACACACTGTAAACCTATTGCTAAGTGGGCTACTCATCACCAGGATAATATATGACTTGGGCTGCCTCAAAGTGAAGATATGAGGGAGGGAGGGAGGGAGGGAGGGAGGAAGGAAGGAAGGAAGGAAGGAAGGAAGGAAGGAGGAAGGAAGGAAGGAAGGAAGGAAGGAAGGAAGGAAGGAAGGAAGGAAGGAAGGAAGGAAAAGGAAGGAAGGAAGGAATACTTGCTTACCATCCATCATGTCACAGAACTCAATGTCCTGTTCTTTTCAACTGCCTGAAAGAATATGCAAATCTAACTCTTTATCTGTTGCATAAACAATTGTTTTTTTGAGGACTCTGTTGGTTTCTATCAAGAACGTAATTATATTTCTCCTCACATAGCCATCCTTCAACATGCAAAGAAAATACAGTTGCAATCTATTTTAAGAGCTTATTCAATATTCAAAGTAACTGAGTAAAGCCATTACGAATTCAATCATTCCACTGAATGTCAGAGATGCTTGCACAGTAGTTCTGTGGTAGTAAAGAATATTGAAGATGCAGTTGACTTCATAACCTAATAATAACTAGTGATAACAACTCAGGGGAGGTTACAGCATCCTCAAATGTCACCTGTAGTTGAAACTAAATGGGCAAAATTTCACAAGTTGTTAAATATGGGGCAGTTTTGGGGAGTTCCATAGTGATTAAGATTAGGGATCCTGCCAGGATCTTTATTAAATGAAAATTCAAAGAAGAAGCAAAAGCTCACATCAACAAAACACATTTTCAGTTTTCTTCGGGAAGCAAAAAAAGGTTGAATAAATTAATATATATGTATATCTTTCCTATAAAATTCACTATGGAAACTCATCTAAGTCATCTCTCTTTCTCGCCTACAAAAATTTTGAAGCTGATTTTATATGTGTTTATCCAGTATAGGTAGTCCTTGACTTACAATCACAATTGAGCCCGAAATTTCTGTTCTTAAGTGAAACACTTGTTCAAAGTTAGTTTTGCCCCATTATATGACCTTTCTTGCCTCAGTTGTTAATCTGCAGTTGATAAGTTAGTTGTTTGATCCCATGATCATGAGGATGCTGCAAAGGTTGTAACTGCAAAAAACGGTCCTAAGTCACTTTTTTCAGTGCTGTTGTGACTTTGAATGGTCACTAAACAAACTATTGTAAGTTGAGGAGTACCTGTACAGTTGCTAATAAAATGTATTATATTTATATGGTCCAACTTATCCATGATCCTACTCACACAATGGGTAACATATTAAGTGCACTGTAGCAATGGCAGTAAGGTTTGGAATTGGGTGACATTAATTGAAGTCCCTTCCCATGGATGAATTATTCTCTCTTGGCCATAAACGTTTTCTCTCCCCCCCCTCTCATTTTAAGCCACATTGAACTAATTTGTCTGTATTGTATTTTATTTGCTACATTCAGCTTTCTGAGAAAGGAGCAAAACTCAGAAGGAAAAAAAAGTAGTCACTGACTGGTGACTGTTGTATTTCATGTATAGGGAGTTCTCCCTACCTCTACTGCTTGCCCTACATAGTTATTACTTAAAAAAAAAAATCTGTGAAAGTACATCTTTGGAAAAAATAATTGTATTTGTTAACATCAGATTCATATTCAAAGACTTCAAACAAAAGGAAAGCAATGATGTAGAGGTGATAACAGAATCCTAGGATTTAAATGTCTGTACCTTAAAGTGGATTTCTCAGCTGGTACTTGGTAGAAGGAAAACTAGTAGGATTTTGAGGAGCTTTTCATTTTGAGGAAAATTTCAGTTTGCAAAAATATGCATGAGCACAGCCACACAGAAAGGTAATGAAGAATTAATGAGTCATGGGACAATTTGTAAATGGCAGGTTGCAGCTGAATTAGATTTCCTAGATTTAACTGGGATTTGAGTTCTGCTTATGGAACACAGATTGTGTTTGCCTCCTTAATCAATTATTTCCACAAAGAATTGAACAAGGAAGAGTGTATCCATTTTTGTGCTGCTACATATATCAGTGGCTTCTGATAGTACTGTAAATACTTTTTTTTCATGTCTGTGTTAGGACATTTTTTCCATTCCAAATTAAATTATTTTTTCTTGATACCATCTTTTCTTCATTTTTAAATGTTATTGGTCCAACTAATTAAGGAATTGATACACATAAACAGATTTAACAAAATAATGGAATATTGAAATTTATTCCTCATCCCCAGAAAAAAAAAGTTATGGAAATTTAACTTATGAAAAACAATAACAAAAACTGACCAGACTGAAAACCCAGATTGATTTTTTTATAACTTTATTGAAAATTTAATTTTTTTAAAGACAAACAGTATTTTATATCTTGATTGATTCCAAAGATAGGTACATTGTGGAATGTAACTTCTCTGTTATAACTTCTCTGTCAATCAGCAACATCAATTCAAAATTATGTTATGAGTCCTTTTAGTCTAAATGTGGCAATAGTAGGACAAATCTTTTCCATGTGCAATAATATTCATATTTTTAAATTGAACTTCTAATAGTCCAGTGATTGCATCCAACTCACACCAAGCAGGCACAATTTAAGATAAAAATACAGTGGTAACTTGATACTCAACTGCTTTAAAATTCATCAAATTTGGTACTCAATGCATTTCGATGTGAACATTTTATCCCAGAACTCAGTGTTTGTGTGGTACTCAATGCAGTACCAAATAAACTATGTCTATGTCAGTTGCCTTTTGACTCACTACATTATTCCTTATGGGAAAAATTGGGTTGCTACTCATCATTTTTTGTACTCATCACACATCCTGGAACCAATTAATGATGAGCACCGATATACTACTGTATATGAATTTCATATTTGTTATGATAACTTTCCACTCATTCTCCTAAAGACATACTTTATTCTCATTATTTCAAGTTTGTATAGTTGATGTCAATTTCACACACTTCCTTCAATTTCATACAAGCACAGAAGATTGAGATGATGCCTTAAGTGCTTAAGTTGAATCAACTTACAAACCCATTCCTAGATATATCAAATTTTATCTTAAATTTTGTAACACTGAAAAATAGATAAATTAGTTGATATACTATTATGCACTCCCCAATTTACTTATCCCCTCCCCCAAACTCCCTGATTTTTAAGTTGGAATTAGTCCTTAATATTTTCCTGAGAAAATAATTAAAGTTATGTCTGAATCATGCAAGAGTGCATTAACTTTACTGAACAGATTGCTTAAATAAAAAAGTGACCACCTTTTTCAGACTCATAGGATGAATAGAAGAGATATTCCAGCCTCATATTTGAGCAAGTTCTGAAGCATTTTTTTCTGAACTATATTTGAACATGAATCATTCTATAAATATTTTCTGGCAAAGTCATTATTTTATATATCAATATTTCCATTAAGAAAATAGGTTGACTCATCTCTCAGTCTGAAATTTTCAACACATAACAAACAAAACTGATAAGATTGAAGTTTGCCCTAAAAAAAAATATCAATGATTAAGTGTATTGTAGGTATGTACACAGATTTCCCATTCTTTCCATTTTCCTTTCTTCCCTTTACTATGGCACAGTTTAAATATTTAGCTCTCAGCTCCACTTTACAAAAGTAGTGCAGACCTCACATCTCTAGTTTTAAAATTGTATGTATTTAATTTTGATGCCACCTAATTCCAATCAAACTTTTCTTTGCCTATGTGGCTATGCCAAGGTGTATCCTGATCTATGACTGTAATAAAGATTTCAATTTGATTTAATTTGATTTGATTACGTGGAAGGGGGAGGAGGAAGGGAAGATATTGGTAAAGCTTTGTTGGGTACCATCCAAACCATCAACAAACAGATCTCCAATAATATAAGAGAAGATAAAGTTTTTCTGTTTCCTCCTGTAGCATTATTATCAAGATAATAACACTGCAGATAGTGCTGAAGTATGCTGATATCTATCTTAATCAGAAGTCACTTTCCCTGTATCATAGTGTGATGCACTTATTATGTGCTTTTAAGTCCATTTTTAGTCAACAGAATTAACAAAGGATGGACGAACATTTGAATGCCTAGTTGATGACTTGTTAATGCTTAGACATATACACAGAGCTACTTAAAATAAGCTCAGACAACTCAGTACTTCATTCCAATTATGTTCCTCAGATGCATTTTAAGAAACCTTCTGAAAATAAATGAAAGGTGGTTTTTCTCTTCTCTGCTAGTTATGAGGTATGGAAAAATCTGAACATATAACGTAAGTGGGGGGGAGAAGCAAATTCTTAACATGCTTTATATCCTAACCATGATTAACAAGAGATTATTGTCTTAGGAATTTGGCTCCTGATAGAAAAAAAAGAGTTCCCACTGCCGGAATAGGACAATTTGCACCAGCCATCTCACCATGGCCATCTTGCCATGACCCACTTACCATGGCCATCTCATTGTGGCCAACTCACCATGAGACAACTCACGATCACCAACTTGTCATGAGCAACTCACCACAAAAAATTCCATGTGGGATAACTCAAGATAATAAATGTTATCCACTGTTTCTTCAACATTATTTCCATTTTTGTCAATGGAAATAATGTCAAAGAAACAGCAGTGGATAATCTCATTGAAGTATCTTGCATGTAATTGTCCATGGCACTTTGTCCCACAGTGAGTTGGATGTGGTGAGATGGTTGCAGTGAGGTGGCCATGGCAAGGCAAATCACAGCCAATTTTAGCTTTGATGGTCTCTTCCTTCTCCCCACTAAAGTATACCAGCCTTCAATAGTTTGCTGGTGCTGCTCCCGAATATGTATTTTAAAAAGATGCCAACCGAAGATGTGGCTCTGATGTCTACAGGCATTTGTAAAAGAAATAGCCAATACATATTAAAGAAAGGCAATATCTTCAACCACTGGAGAAAGGCAAAAAGTAAAATGATGGCTAGAAAAGTACAAATGTGTTGGTCTGGTTGGATGGTTGTTACTGGCATGCTCTAATGGGTGCTTGCCTTGAAGTGCACTTTTATTCTAGCATTCAATCACCATTCCCTTCTCCTGAAGTAATAACTCATTCAAAAGAGTCCCATAAAATAGGAATGACTGAGAACCCTGACCTTCATCTTTAGAGTGAAAGATAAGAAATTATTAAATCTCAGCTTGAACTGTACACATTGGATGACATACGACAGTTGCAGAGGAAGGTGTTTTGGAAATAGATCAAATGGAATCATTTTGATTTAAATGTGTTGTGGCTTCTTGACTCTTATTTGGAAATCAGCATTTCTAATTAGATGCAATTGGATCTAATTTCCTGCAGACAGCCATTCAAAATCTCGACAAATGCTTTAGTACACTGTGACCTTTTCATTATTGCTTGGTCAAGACATCTGTCAAGAGGCATTTTTCCAGGTCTAAAACCAGTTAAATTTTTCAATGAACTGAAAAATGATATGGCTTGTGCCCAGGATGAAGGCAGAAGGTTTTGACTAATGGCATAAAAATGTTAATATGGGCAAAATGATATTACACTCTGAAATACACAGAGTACAGCTGTTTTAGGGGATTAAACTAATGGTCAACTGATCCTTAAGGAGATACACTGGAATGATAATATGCAAAAAATCAAATAGGTTAAAAAAAAGAACCAATTGTGCTTACAAACAGTAGTGGGTACCTGCAATGGGTAGAGCATTGGATTAGATCAGTGTTTTTCAACCTTGGTAACTTTAAGCATGAGGACTTCAACTCCCAGAATTGCCCAACAAACATCTTGATTGAGGATTTCTGGGAGATGAAGTCCACCCATTTTAAAGTTGCCAAGGTTGAGACAGCCTGAGTTAGATGATTCCAACTATAATATTCAATGATTCTGAGCTTTTTGGGATGGAATCAGGTGGCCCTTCACATGGATATAAACTGAACTAATCATATGGAGACTCATTTTTGAGTAGATGTGTATAACTATTTCATTATAAATTAGATTTCCAAAAAGCAAAGCAAATATGATTTTTAAAATAATAATAATAATCTAGTCTAAACATCTAATTTACTGTAGAACAAACCATAATTTATTTATATTTTTTGTTTGTACAAGACCACATTTTACCTAAAGCAGCTTATCAGATTAAAACAAACCAGTAATTTTCAGTAGTAGTACCTCTCTGTATCATATGAGAACATTCCCATAAATCATAATAATCAGATTTGAGGCAAACAGATTTAAATAACTAATGTAAGAATAAAGTCTTTATTCTATCGATTCAGCTTATTCCTGGTCAGAGTCTTCTAAACTGACATAAATCCTTTTATCAGTTCCAGTTTTGGCATCTTAGAAAGATCTTCAGGAGAAAAAGAAGCTGTTTTGTCAAATGTTCTTTACATTATGAAAGAAAGTAAAAGTTCTTCAAATGCCCCTTCCCCACCACATATGTAAACAATTGCAGCAATATACAGTATGTAGATGGATACAATCCAGCAGTTCCATTCCTTGTCCTTTTATGAAAAGAAACTTCTCACATGTACAGTTATTATGAAGCACATAGATTTTTTTTTTAATGTTCAGGTCATTACTTGTGATCTCACTCAAATCCAGAGGACAAGCAATTTGCAGAGAACAGAATAGATAAGTAAAACTGTGAGTGACATGTGAAGTAGTTGGAGGAGCTTCTGTGTATGTTGATGTATTGTGCTCTACTGAGCAATAAATAACTTTTTCACCTGAGTTCAAAATTTGAACCAGAATAAAATCTCTTCAGAGGAACTGCTCACTAGACAACTGGATGAGGATTGCATTTAACTGCTTTGTATCTAACAATAAGCACTTTTATCCTAAGGATTTTCATCTTGATTATATTTAGCACAATCCATGTCTCCGATGCACTGGGTTCTCATGATTTTTGCTATAGGTTTGGCTGAAGCAACTCCACTTTAACCTTTCCTGAACTTTGGGAGATGCAAAAAAGGACTCTGGCACCAGAAATGGAAGAGAGAACTGTTTACACCTCTTAGGAATAGGATACTGGGCTCTGCATTCTAAGGTCATGCCCTGATGCAAGGAACCAAAAAGCAATTTATTACGATGAGTCAGAGGCCAGAGGACAGCCACCAGAGACTAGATAGTTAAGAGTTAACTGCCATGCAGGAAGTCACATTTGACCCAGCAACCTAACAGATCAATAAAAGGCCAAGGTGACATAGAAAACACCCTGCAGCCTAAGCATAAAAGAACAAGCTTTGCAGGTCCCTGTTGAAAGGTCTCATTATCCACATCCTTCCTGGGCCACACAGTAGAACCCAGGCTATGTGGTACAGTATGTTTGTTGTAGGAGGGAATGGTTATTCATTTTTCCCCTCCAATTGAATCAGTTAAGCTTTATGGTTGCTGCTGAATCTGTGTTTGTGCTTGTCCATTGCATAAGTTTAGACTACCTCTGTAGAAACTGGAAGCCACTCCACTCCACCCCACCCGTAATGGCAAGATACAAGTTGTTAATCCAATTGTAAAGGAAAGCAAAGGCTGTTTCCTTGGAGTTAAATCCCCTTATAACAACGTTCCCTCAGATAATTAAAAAAAAGGAATTAAAGTCAAAGAAGGAACATCATTTTGCATTTTACATATTATGAGAATTTTCAATTTAGCACTGAGAAGAGGTGGCAAATATAGTCCTAATTTTTTAAAAAAATCATTCTCCATACAAACACTGAACAGCTCTAATTATTTATTGGCTTGAGAGAGAACTCATTTAATACTGCTTTCAGCCTCTTATATATGTTCAATCTACTTCTCTAACTATTCTTCGTTGTTACAGCTTCTTCTTTTCAAATTACTGAAAAAATAATATCTATCGAGCCCTCTTCAGTCAACAACACCCTCAATACCTACAATTGCTGACCTCTGCTCCATCAAGTTCATTGATTGACATCATCTGACAGTTTCACTCATGTTCAATATGTATGCATAAGAGTCAGTCAATGTTCTTTAGCATAGCCAAATAAGATATTGGACATATTAGATGCAGCCAGCCTCACCTACATATCTTCTCTTTCAGTGCAGGATTGTGGTATTCATTTAGAATGGTTTGCATTATTTAGATACAAAGCAGATAAAGGTGATTTGGATCTAATGTTGAGAATATTATACAGATCAATGTCATAAATATATATCATTCCATTCCATTCCATTTCACTCCACTCCATTCTACTCTACTCTACTCTACTCTACTCTACTCTACTCTGCTCTGCTCTGCTCTGCTCTGCTCTGCTTTGTTCAATTCTGTTACCAGGAAGTGCATTATTCCCTATTTCTTTATTTGTAATGCTTCCTAGAACATGGGTACCTCTTGCACTAGATAATTGATAAAATATCTCACTTTTAGATAAATAGTCCACTTGTAATCACTCTTGAAAACTGATTATTTCTGCTATGTGCATTTTCCACTGTGCTTTCCTTGTCTGATCATCTGTCATTAGAATGAGACTACAGAACAGTTTAAATTATATTTTATAATGAAAACTATTTTTCTTTCAGTTTTATTAGCACACCATTTTCTTGTCACAGACTGGAGATGTTTTCTCCCAGTTTTAAAACATGACAAGGTTTAAGAGTGTCTATGATGTAAATCAAATATTGATCAACTGCAAAAATGTGAACTCTACTAATGTGTGTGGAATCAAATACCCAACAGTTATATTTGCTATACATTTATATGCAACAAATAAACAGACCAGCATATTTAAGGACAATGGGATACAATCAATTAAAAAAATATAGAAAATTCACTGGAGTCTAAAAAGAAAGAAAAATGAGAAAATACTAAAACGGAAAGTATATGTAAAAGTCCAAGAATCTAAAAGAAGGGATAGGAATACTAGATGGGTGTATGGTAGCATAAAAGGTTAGTATGTGAAAGACTATATCAAATTATTGAGCACTCTAATATGATGACTTAGGTGTTCATTAAGTCCAGTTTGTGGCCCAGGTCACTGTCTGATAAAGTCTGAATGCTGCAGCATAGAATCTGTCAATGTTGTAGTATGATTGGTATCTGAAAGCAGCAGGGAAGTATAGAATTATCCTATGCATCTTGGGTTTTTATGCAGCAATGGAGAGATGCATACAAATGAATTGCAGGGGTATTGTGTCTCTGGGTAGGGAATTTTCCTACACAGATAATTCTTAAACTACAACCATTTGTTCAATAAGTGTTGATAATTACAACGGTGCTAAACAAATTATGGTTACCTTCTCTCAGAGCCATCTCAGCACTCCTGCAGTCAACTGATCTTGATCTAAACATTTGGAAACCAATTTTCATTTACGATAGGTTGCAGACCCCATGATCATGTTATTGCCATTTGCAACTTTCCTGCTGGCTTTCCAAGTTAAAGGGAAAGCTTGCAGGAACAAGTGACAGTCCCCCAGTCTCTGTGCACTTGCATTGGGCCAGCTGCTCACATACCTATGCACCTGTTCCAACCCCCATCACATCTTCCTTGAACTCTCATCCACCCTCAAAAACCTCCTCTGACTGTGCTACACCTTTTGTGCACCCTTTTGCACTCTGCATCCACCCTGACCTGCATTATTCCTCTTGCAGACCTCATTATTCCTCTTGCAGACCCATTCCCACCCTTGTGTACCTATTCTAATCTACACTGTATCTCTCATGCACCTTTGTGTACCCTCCTTTTGAACCTTCCTCAAAACCTCACACATCCACCCCAATATGAACCATGCCATTTGCACCCTCATGCATGCACTCTACCCTGCACTGTGCCTCTCACACAATCTCAATGACTTTCCTCGATGACCTCGCTCCCTCCCATCCTAGAAGCAGCCACTTGCAACTTCCTGACAGCTTTCCCAGTGACTTGAGTGTGTGTGTGTGTGTTTGTGTATGTGTGTTTGTATGGAATTCAATTAACAATAGCAACCTGAGACTGCAGGAATTGCCACCATTAAATGACTACCTCACTTAGCAATGGAAATTCAGTAATTCAAGAATGATTGTATCATCCTTCAAGGACCATTCAGGAGAAAGTATAACATCATGCCAGAATAAAGGCCCTCTGGTNGGAGGGGGAGGGGGAGGGGGAGGAAAAGAGAGGGGGGGGGAGGGAGAGAGAGAGACCAAAATTCAACAAAAAAAAATTTTCCCTTGCAGGCTTATATATAACAAAAGGTTTTCTATAACTTTTATACTCTTGGAACTAATAGATCTGATCAGTTGCTACTGTGAAATCTGTTTATTATTGTTGTTAATTATCCTACTGAGAACACAATGTCAAATTGTAATAATGCACATTTCATTGGTTATTATTCCAATAATAAACAAATTAAGTTTTACTACTCCTGTTAATTCTATGTTTAGACTGGGTATAGTGTCAATTCCAAAATTTGCAGTAGGAATTAAAATAGGGCAAGATGGCTAGTTAATTTGCACAAAATTGTTATATATACATTATTCCACAGACAACTTTATTCTTGCCTTATTTGCTCTTATGGGAGACTTCAATAAGTTTTATTCTGAAATGAGAGGTAAAGAGAAAGCCACTTATCTATCTGATGCAAAGCTTATCTGAACTATCTCTTTCCCTTAGGTCTGAGGCATTTCATACTTTCTGTTTAGAGATACATTAGGGAATTATTACAAGAACAAATTTTATAACAGTCTTTTAGGTTCTTTTGTCAGCAGTGGTCCAAAGATTAAAAAGTATGAAAAGATAAAATGTACTGTGAGACATCTTAATTAAAAAATGTCTGCTCTGTAAGAATGAACAAAGCTAAATATATTTATATTTCAACCTCTACAGTAGAGACCTTCCTGTCTGACTTGACTGAATATTCAATGTGAAGAATGCTTGCCTGCCCTATGTTTAGGCATTAAGGCTATTCTATGTCACTTCCGTTGCTTCCTTCAGCCCAATGAGATCTCACAATATGTAAGGGCTTATGTGAATAATACAATCAAGTAGAATTGTTTTTAGAAAGAATGAGAATCCTTTTCAGAAGAACCGATCCTAGTTCTGTCAATCACATTTATTGGATTCATCATGGTGAAATGATTTCAGTGTTGTTGGCTATGCAACCATGTTCTCAGAGGATATCCCAATCTTACTCCAGAAATTTTTAATAAACATCCATTTATTAAACATCAAATGCCATCAACTGACAATGAGTTGGTACAAAGAGAATATCACATTATATGCAACCAACTATATCAAAGCAATGCACTTAAATACACTGCAAAACAGTGGAACATTTAAGAGTGCATATGAATAATTAGGGGATTCTGAATACTACAGTTTCCTGACAAGTTCATCATGGGATCTATTTTCTGTGAAAATTCTGGCTTATTTTCCAAGCAAATGTCTACTGAACTGTTGAATGCAAGAAGCCTTGTTAAAGTTTTGTAAGGGGAAAAAAAGAAAATACAGATAGTCCTTAACTTATAACCACTTAAATTTAAGTTCTTGGAGCGGGAATCAGATAATTCCTCTGGGCAGGCATAGGCCTCTACAATTTTGATTGTGTCTTCTACATCTAAAGAGTATATGGATTTGTTTTTCTCACTAAATTCAGTACTGAGGAGAGAAAGGAATGGCACAGAGCTTGTTTCTACTTGTTCATAAGTTATCAGGCAAACCTTGCTTGGGTTTGGAAGTTAAGCATTCATGTCTGGTTACTATTTCAGTATGGAGATTTCGGGGGGGATTCCATTGTTGTAGACAAACGTATGAAAGACACAAAGCAACCTGGAAGACCACAGTCCACACTGTTGAAAAGACTGCTATGCGAAAGTTCTACGAAGACACTAACAATAAACCAGATAAGTTATTTGCATCTCTATCAATCACAATGGAAGAATTGAAAGAAAGCTAAATTTACTGTTAGTCTGAATCCATACAGTATTTTTATTCAGTAACATTCCTAAATCAATTCCCAGAATTGCCACTGTTCATTTATAGATGATAATCCACACGAGCCATGAAAAAGTTCCAAATTGCACAAAAGCTGAACAAAACAAAGATATTAATTATATAGATTGATCATTTTTTATTGCAGTAGCAGTGGAAAAAAAATAAATGAAAATTCAATATTAGGGAGTTCTCTCATACCACGCTGCTCATATAAAAAAATTAAGTAAAATTCCCATCACAATTTAAATTAAATTTCCTATAATATAAATACGTTACATATCTAGAAATCCATAAAAAATAATGACTTTTAAAATCTTTGTGCATTATTATGACAACTTGAAAAACAGCTCTCCCCCCCAACTCCTCTCTCTTTTAACCTCTTTTCTTAGCATGTTTGTAGACAATCTGTTCTTGAGCAATTGTTTATACAAACAATGCTATTACATATTCCCCTGATATCTTCCTCCTGAGTGAAATAAATGATTTCATGATCCTAACTTACAAGACTATTTATACCGATAAAGCGGAACTAAAGCAGAATCTCATGAGATGGCCTCTAGTGCATAACGCAACGGAATCCCCACAGCATGTTTTGGCCAGATTAGGTTTATTCACTGATTAGCATTTAGATGACACTGTTCTTCTTCCTGTCAGATTCCTTTACTGTATCTGGTTCAATGTCCTGCAATTCATAAATACCTTTAGTAGTGTTTACAGGACACTATTAAAATAAAAAAAAGAAAAAAAGAAAAAAGAAAAAGAAAGGTCATTGGATATTTTGATACAGTTTGCCATAGATGTATCCAGCATTTATGCAATTCAATATGTACTGAATAAAGGCTCTTAATAAATGAATAATCAAATAAACAGTGAGAGGAAGGCATTTTCATTGGAGCTTCTCTTTTGATGGTTGAAGCCTTGAAAGTAAATGCTAAAAACAGCTGCTTTCCCAGAATTCTGACAGGACAGAATGTTTCTGTTTTCTCTTTCTGCTCATGGAAAAAACTAAAAAGAAGTAAATTGTGTTTTCAAAAGAACTCTTTATTCAGAGATTTCCTGCATCTTTAGAAGCTCTGGGCAAGTAATAGGAGATAAAAGATTGTGGGAAAGGACTTTTACTGGGACAGATAGAAAACATCCAAGTACATAAAAAAAACCCATATTAAATATATTTAATACATTCAATTTAAAATTAACATATAAATTAACTTTATTCTTCGTCCTGGCCCTCTCTGTGTTTAGACTGAGTTTTCACATACTACTCAAAGATTATTTTGAGTGGTATGTCCATCACAGTGCTTCCACAGTAATGTGACTCCAATTTCAGAACTTCCATGCCAGTTTCCCACAAACAAAATCAACAGGAAAATCAGCACAAAGTCAGAAGTCACAATCCAGAAGTTTTGAATGTCCCAACACTGAAAGTTTTTAAGGAGAGACTGGACAACCATTTGTCTGAAATGGTATAGGGTTTCCTGCCTAAGCAGGGGGTTGGACTAGGAGATCTCCAAGATGCCTTCTAACTCTGTTATTCTATTCTATTCTATTCTATTCTATTCTATTCTATTCTATTCTATTCTATTCTATTCTATTCTATTCCATTCCATTCCATTCTAATTATGACTCATGGTGATTCACTTAACCAATAGCAACTGAGGACTGATGGGATTGTCATTGCTAAGTAATGTAGTCATGTGACTACATTACAATTACACCATTTAGCAATGGACATTTTGATCCCAATTACCATCTTTAAACAAGAGCTACTTATATAAGAAACTACCACACAAGGAGAAAATTAATTTATTTTCAAAGTGCAAGTTATGTTTTGAAGCAAATATAAAACCTTTCCATTTGTTTTCTCTGCATTGAGTGGATGTCCACCAATGTGGTTATTTTTACAAACTATTATAAATATATACTGTCTGGAGAAAAACTGCAATTTTTCTCTATGCGATGATTTCATTTGTGCCATGATGTTTCACTATACAATATTTTATAGGCATGGAATATGGCATATTTAACATGAATATGGAGTTTTACTTTTGTGAATAAAACTGTTTTGTTCATTCTTTGAAAATATTTCAGTATCTTGGATTTCCTCTTTCTAGATTAAAGTTATTCAATAAAAAGTGCTATACATTTGACAAGTTACAAAGCATCTTTTGAAAACTAATTTTAGATTAAATAAGGGTTTTCTCTCAAACATTTTATCAGTGTATTTTTCCATAGCCATCATATTCTAAACATCAGTAATCCTGAGCCTAAAAGAGCATGCTGCTCTTATCTATGATAGCATTCCTCTATGGTCAGGCTTTGTATTAAAGGAGACTCCATCAATAAGAAGTATGTCACAGTCACTGAGCATATAATTGGACACCATCAAGGCATTTTGAACAAAGCCCAAAGGGACACAACATATTTCAAAGTACACGGTGTTTTGGTTTATACAGT
This sequence comes from Protobothrops mucrosquamatus, assembly GCF_001527695.2. Taxonomy (NCBI): domain Eukaryota; kingdom Metazoa; phylum Chordata; class Lepidosauria; order Squamata; family Viperidae; genus Protobothrops; species Protobothrops mucrosquamatus. Next base: position 45,849 of record NW_015386543.1, read on the forward strand.
TTTGAGGGTAATACTCAGGGAAAGCAGAAGAATGACTGAAGGATGAAGTGGGAAATGCACAGGCTTTTTTAACAGTTCAAAAAAAGAAAAAAAAGAAAGAAAGAAAGAAAGAAAGAAAGAAAGAAAGAAAGAAAGAAAGAAAGAAGGAAGGAAGGAAGGAAGGAAGGAAGGAAGGAAGGAAGGAAGGAAGGAAGGAAGGAAGGAAGGAAAGTATCATTGACCTCTTTGTGTACAGTTGTTCTTATACAAGGGAGCATACCCTAAAGTTTGCTTATTTGAAATGCTCAACAAGTAAAACAATGTATGCAGCCAAGGCTAAACAGCTTTACAATGCTACTAATAAATCAGTGCTATTATTTTCTTCAAGGAATCCAAAGAACTAGCTGCATCAATCTTTTGCAAAAAATAACAAAGGGTGTTGAAGCACCTCTTATCTATGCATCACTTTTCCCAAATTGCATTAGATTTCATCGATGCAGGGAATTTAGTCCTGAGAAAAGCTATAGAGAAATGAAGTGAAGTGAGTACTATTGCTAGTGCTATTTTTTGAGTCTGACATCACAGCTCCACACATGATAGAATTTTGGCCAATTAACAATTTTATTTGCATATAGAACAGAGGTCCCCAACCTTTTGGGCACCAGAGACCAGTTCTGTGGACCGGAGAGTGCGTGGTTTTGTGTGCTGCCTGCATCCTGTGGATGTAGCTTTGCTTGTTTGTGTGGAACAGTTGCTGGCATGCCGTGGCATGCCATGGACTTGGGGTTGGGGACCCCTGAGATAGAAGGCTACATAAAGACTGCTGTTAAGTAATGTAAGGTCCCAGTTCCTTACGTGAACTTGAGATATCATATCAATCTAATCAGATAACCCAAGCAGAGACTTCTTGATCAAGCAGCACTTTATTTGATCAAATTAAGCAGCTGGGTGGCCAACAATCTGGAACGCTGGCCACATCCAGAAGTGCCACACCTTAGAAAGTTGGTAGCATTGCTTTAAAAACTTTGTTAGCCAATAAAACACTGCTAATTATCCAATGTGTTTTTTAAAATGAGACAAGACTACAACCCCCACTTTTTTTAAAAAAGAGATTAAAATAACATGTAGAATTCATATTTGTTCACATGCAGAGCGATAAAGCTAAATTTTGGCTGCAATCTTGCACAAAATAATAAATAAATAAATAAGCAAGTAAATAAATAAATAAGCAAGTAAATAAATAAATAAGCAAGTAAATGGTTGAATGAATGAATGAATGAATGAATGAATGAATGAATGAATGAATAAATAAATAAATAAATAAATAACATAAATGATAGGAGTAAGACTTACTAAAATTTACTTCCAAATACAAACAAGCAAACATAGGATTTCAGTCTATCTTTTTTTTCCCAAAACCAAATTTGCTGTTTCATATGATACAGCAAAATCATCAGTTTCATATGGAAATACCTTATATTGCATCAAAACAATGTTTCATCTGCTACTGGAAGAAGACTTAGTTCTGAATGTATGTAAGGCAATATTTTATCTAATGTAATATGACAGTATAACTCATCTCATTTAAAGAAACCCTGAAATAAGAATATTGTTTTCTCTCCTCCAACCATTATTCATTAGGATCTCTGTTATTCTCTGCAATTTAGAAAGATTTGGATTTATGTTTCTCAATCCACAATTCTGCTATGATGTTTTGCACGCCATTTTTGAAAAAAAAAAAGATGAAAGACTTTCTGGGTGGGCACAATGCAACCAAAGATATTACTTTTTAAAACCCATTGGTTTCAATTGAGGACTAATCCTAAATGGCCATCTAAAACAGGAACCAGCTGAATTGTGGCTAAATTGTGTCATATACCTTCTAGAAAACTAAGGAAGGAATTAGGAAAATGTTTTGGTTCAGCTAAATTCTTTCTTTGGTTTAGTTGCTATATACATTGAACATCTCTCTGAAAACTTCAGCATGATTTGCAGCATGTAAAAAGCTGTAATGATACAGAACACTGGCAATAAATAATGCTGCAGCAAAAAGCAATGAAAAAAAATCAGGATCCATTAAGATCAATTGGTGACATAATATAGAAAAGCTGAAGTTTGCAAAAAATGATTAAAGCCCTAAAAAAAAAATCCCATCATGAAGTATGCAAAACCTTAGGATATGCTTAAATTAGGATCTGAATCCTTAAATCTTATAATTGACGATTATGCATCCTAAGGGGAAAACTATATGCTGTCAAGATATTCTCTTAGAATTTGTGGACCAGCAGTGAAGCAGTAATTTTTAGTTGCATAAATCTGTTCATCACATTTCTAAGCCTTTCTACATAATCCTTAAACTGCAGGAAATTTTACACCCTCATGTGCTACCTAATATTTCATTTTCCAATTTTTTCTCCTGGGCCACCTCTCCACAGGAATGTCTTAAAGCATTTTCACAATATCACTGAAGTCATATTGTTATTTTGATCAAACAATGGTTGGGCAACTCTAGAAAAATGCTATAGATTGCTAGTGATGAAGTGACCTAAGACACAACACTTCTAAACATACACATTGTTCACATTTTTTCCCAGCAGGAAACAGCATTAAAAATTCAAGAAAATGCCTAGTCCAAGGACAATTCTTACAATAAGTCACAAACTTGTAATAAAATCACATATTCCCCAGCATCTTTATTACAGAGTACTTTCAGGAGGAGACACACACATTCTGGTTTTCTCATCAGAATAGGTTTTAGTAATTGTGTAGGCAAAACTCTTTCAAAATAAATAAATAGCACAATTTCTGTAAGGTAGTTCTTGCTTAATGACCATTCATTCAGCAACTGTTCAAAGCCATGGCAGTGCTGAACTAATGGTAATTGTGCCAGGACTCCAAAGTTATGGACATTTAAGTGGCCCCACAGGCATATAATCAAAATTGAGGTACTTGGCAGCCACCCCACATTTATAGTCTGCTGGCCCTGCTATCCTCATCTTATGGCGCAGTGGTTAGAATGCAGTATTGCAGGCTAATTCTGCTGACTGCCAGCAGTTTGATTCTCAACGGCTCAAGGTTGACTTGGCCTTCCATCCTTCCAAGGTTGGTAAAATGAGGACCCAGATTGTTGGGGGCAATATGCTGACTTTGTAAACTGCTCAGAGGGGGATGGAAAGCACTGTGAAATGCTTTATAAGTCTAAGTGCTATTGCTATTGCTACTTCCCTCCACTTGCTCTGTATTTTGAAACTTGGGCATCAGGCTGAGTGGAGTCCAGGGCAGCAGGACAAACTGAGCCCA
>NW_015386543.1:49471-69658 GCF_001527695.2 Protobothrops mucrosquamatus
AAGGCTGAAGAAACCAAGTCAGGAATGATTTGGATCAGAGTTGGTCCTTGACTAACAAGTAATGGGATTCAGTTAACAACAGCAGTGGAGATGCCATAATTGCCATCATTAAGATGGCCAAATGTCATTGCATTTTATAACCACATTGCTTAGTCCACAGAAATCACGGTCCCAATTACTGTCATAATTTGAGGTCTACCTGTAATTTGTTTCTAAAATAAGTGCTGAGTTATCATATTTGGACCTTTGGAACTTCTGGGCCATTTAAAACACAGGCTACAGATAGAAAGCACTGCTACATTTTAGTAATGCAACATACTGTAGCATGCTATAAAACTGTTGTTATTCAGCTCCATCGTCAAGTCATGTATTGCTGAAGGACCAAAAGGATGGCTTATAACTTTAAGTCATCAACTCTCAAATCCTATTTCAGAACTTCAGAAGAAAATCATTTCAGTTCTGAATTCACTCTGATTATAAATGGACTGCCAAGTGAAGCAAATGTCAGATAAAAACATCAAATCTTCCAGCCAGGCAGTGAAGAGAGGATTTTAGTTTTACTATTTTCCAATTAACTTAAAGAAGCACAATGCTTAAGATGGCTAGGTGACTAACAGAAATATTCACAGCTTTGCTAAAATTTCTTTGAAGATTTGAGGATACTGGAACATGTTCTGAATTCTTTTTTCTAAGTCAGGCAGATAAAGCAAGGATTGAAATTAATTTATTTTCAGGGTGCTTCTCTTCAAAGGAAAGGCAACCATAGGATCAGGTTTTATAAAATTGTTGCACATTTTGCTTAAAGAAAAAATGTATAAGTTCAGAGCTGAACTTATCTTGTCCAGCGGGACTTGTTTTCTTCTATATAAACAACTGGTTATATTTGGGACAAAGAGAGGCCTTGTAGAATTCAAACCCAAGAAGTGCACAGATTATACAGGACTGGACTAAAGGAACTGAAAACAAGAGGAAGGAGTAAAAGATTGGACCAGATGGAGCTGGATAAAATGAACAGATAACAGAGAACAGTTGCTGGAATTGGGTATGCCTAGTTTAATGAAAAGAAGGACTAGGGGTGGCATGATAGCAGTGTTCCAATACCTCAGGGGTTGCCACAAAGAAGAGAGAGTTTAGCTATTCTCCAAAGCACCTGAAGGAAGGATAAGAAGCAATGGATGGAAACTAATCAAGAAGAGAACCAATCTAGAAATTCTTAAGGAGGAATTTCCTGACAGTTAGAACAATTAATGAATGGAACGACTTGCCTTCAGAAGTTGTGGGTGCTCAAATACTGGAAGTTTTTAAGAAGAGATTGGACAACCATTTGTCTGAAATGGTATACTGTAGGATTGAGCAGAGGGTTGGTCTAGAAGACCTCCAAGGTCTTTCTAACTCTGTTATTCTGTAGATAGGGATCAGGTGGACAAAATCTACATGGAATACATATGAAGAGGAAGATAAAAATAGGCTCCAGTAGTGAGAGGCACACTTTGAGAAAAGATGTTACAATTTTAGGAGAGGCTGAATAGGCAAGTTTGCATGTAGCATACTGTTAAAATGTTATGCTTCTAGTACCTTCTCTTCATGGGCTGCCAAAGTTCAATGACATATTAGACTCCTCAGATTAAGACTCAGCAGTAAATCTCAGCTCTCCAATTTCATATATCTCAACTTGAAAGCCAGGTTGAAAGACTTGGCTGAAATCTGACATGCAACATTGCATGGGCAAAAGAAGAATGCTTATCACAAACCACAGTGAATCTATAATGAACCACTGACAACCATCTATCAGGCTGAGATTATAGTTCCTCCCTTACATTCTTGTGAGTTGTTACTTCAGGTTTCTGCCTTTCCTGTCTTTCAATAGACTTTTGGCATTAAGCTAAGCAGTTGTTCATTGTTGTTCTAATTAATGTCCTTGCTATTTTGCCATCAAATTTAACTGTGTTTGTTGATGGTGATATGCTTAATACCTCCATGTCTTATAGAATAGTATGAAATGTATCAAAAAAGGCTCACCAGTATTCTTTCTCCATAACTACATTTGCATTTGCTTCTTGGCCCAATTACTATAGGACAAGTGTAGTGCTTGGTTCATATAAGAATGATCAGTCTTGCTGAAATACATGGAAACATATTGGGTTCTTGATTCTCATTACTTTTCTAGAACCATTGTGGATATTTTTATTTCTACTGGGTACAGCTTATACTGAAAGTATCAGATCAGCTATAATTTTAAAATGTTCATTATTATAATATAGACAACTTGCTTTCAATATGTTTCCAGTGATTACTTTTCTAATGTTTGATTTTTGGTCAATTGGAATGTACAGGAGTTATAATTGAAGCATCTCAAGGCCATTGTGGTGGCTGCTATGTAGTTGGAAATTGATCTTAAGCATTCGTTTTAATTATAATTTATGCAACTTTCTTCTACAATTGTAACCTAGCTTTATGTTTCTAACCTCAGCTATCTTTAAGATGTGTGAATTTCAACTCCAGATTTCCCCCAGCCAGGTTAAGAAACAGTTTTTTGAGCAGCACATAGCTTTACTGTATATAGTGGAAAGTATGTATATATAGAGATAAACATCAGGTATTTATTATAAGTACACTTAAGGCTTATCTATGTTTTTACCTCCATTTGACATTAGCAACTAAATCCTATATGGAACTCTGCATCTTTAGCTAAATTAAATCAATTTAGAGGAAAAACAGAATCTTCACATATTTATGTAAGGTTTTTTTGTCTGTCAGCTCTGTATACTCAGATTTCTGAAATATCTTTTCATTTACTAATGCCACATTATGCTAGAAATTCATGGTTGATGTATAATAAATACTGTTGGTTCACATAAGACATAGTTGTAAAATAACTGCAGAAGTACTATACGTTGAACCTATGCCTCAGGCATAAGTTAATCATGGACATATTATGTACCTGAAAAAAGATACATCACTTCTTAGTCTAAGGCTGATCTGGAAAAGGCAAACTGTATATGTAAGAATTGAAAATTGTAAATCCCTAACGAAAGATGAGACTAAATAAACCAGTGGTTCTCAACCTTCCTAATGCCGCGACCCTTTAATACAGTTCCTCATGTTGTGGTGACCCCCAACCCCCCATCCAGCTTGACCCGGCGCCCGTCTGAGCCACCTGGGGGGCAGCAGGAGGAAGAAGGGGAGGAGGAAGAGGAGGGAAAGGAGATAGAGGACCGGTGTCTCGGTTCCTAAGACCATCGGAAATATGTGTTTTCAGATGGTCTTAGGCAACCCCTGTGAAAGGGTCGTTCGACCCCCAAAGGGGTCCCGACCCACAGGTTGAGAACCACTGAAATAAACTATATACAATTTACTTGATGTTGAATCTAAGATGACATTCTTATATTCTATTTCCTGGATTTTTGGTGCCCAAGTGGAAAGAACAAGTATTTTTAAATTCTAATCTTAAACTACACTAGTAATAGTGGTTGTGGTAGTACTGTAGAAGTAATGATAATAGTAATATTCTTTCTTGCATTTTAGCAGCAGCTCCCAACCTTTTCTATATCCCGCACCCCTAGAATGCTTCTGATATATTCTCGCACCCCTTACAAAAGTTTGAAATAATGGCAGCGAATTATGCATATACAGTATAATTTTGAAAACCCAAGTTTTCACACCCCCTAGAATGTCTTGCACCCCAGGTTGGGAACCCCTGATTTTAGCATGCTCATGTGAAGAGATTCTATCCATCATTCTAAACAAAACATAGTATGAAGAACTTACTTCTGTAATAGATGACCCCTTTCACTGAAGGCATCAAACTGCTGAAGGCACAAACTGCTGAACAAGCCTAATCTGGATGTATATCAATCTGATATTTATCAATATTAACGACACTACTGTGCTCACATCATTTATGAATAATGATTCTAGTAATGTAGGTTGACTTCCACTGAAATTGTAAACTAAACCAAGGAAAGATTTCTTATATATAGCAGAAAAAAGGCATTACCAGAATACACAGACTATTGCAATCTTTCAGTAAAAATCATAAATCAGCATTGCAGTAACTCTGAAGTATAATTTCAGGCTAAATTGGTATACACATTCTTTTAGTTCCACTTCCATAAGCACTTCCTCACTGAAGCCAGAAACGTATTTTTTTTTCATTTATATTGTTATTAATACCATTAGACAAATATAATCCGCTTCAGAAATAACTTTTCCTTCAAATTTCATCTCGACATTTGCCCCAGTGAATTCTGAAGTAAGATACCATTAAATATTTGGTATTTACATGTATTTGATTTCCAATTAAATGTTTTATCTGATGCTAAATAACTGATAATTTGATAGCAGACAGCAAATGATATCTGAATAATCAAATTGTTTGATGTATATTTGTAATTTACCAATTTGTATAACAATATAAATTATATATATATATAACAATATGTATATTTGATAATCATACATATTGAATGTTAATATTGATGTATCTGTTGTCAAAGCCTAATGATTTATGTTAGCATATAAACAAAAATGCAGTTTTATCAACTTCTATGTTTTCTAAAATATGTAATTTTCTTTCCTATCTTAACAAAATGAGATAGCTTATAAAACAGTATTTTCTGATCAACTGTATTTTGTTAAATATTCCAAATAAAGTAACATTCACAAAAAGTGTCTTGTATATCTCTGGCAATAACCTTTAGCCCTCAAAAAGTTGTGCCAGAACCAGTTTTTTTTAATACCAAGCTATTTTCCAAAGCGCCTGAAGGCAGGACAAGGAGCAACGGGTGGAAGCTAACCAAAGAGAGAAGCAACACAGAACTAAGGAGAAACTTCCTGACAGTTAGAACAATTAACCAGTGGAACAACCTGCCTCCAGAAGAGGTGAATGCGCCAACACTGGAAGTTTTTAAGAAGAAACTGGAAGCCATTTGTCCGAAATGGTATAGGCTTTCCTGCCTGAGCAGGGGGTTGGACTAGATGACCTCCAAGGTCCCTTCCAACTTTATCATTATTATTATTATTATTATTATTATTATTATTAATAATAATAATAATAATAATAATAATAATAATAATAATAATAATAATAATAATAATAATAATAATAATGCCATATTATGTCTGCACCTGGTGTTTTCCTAATGGCCTCTGATTTATTCTCCAAGATCATCTTCCTGGGTCTTTTAATATTCTTCTTATCAAATTATTGCTTTAAAACTTACCTTGATTTGATTAATTAGCTTACATAGATGCAGAAGTCAATTTAGGTAATTTAGTATATATTACACCAAAGTCTTATCCTGCAAAAAACAATGCATGTTTTCAATTTTACACTCTAATCTCTCTCCTCTATCCTATAATTTAATACACAATTCCATACAAAGTATTTGATGTCACAGCAGCAAATAAACTTGTGCTATATGATTCTGATATACAGGCACCACAAAAAGTGTTAACACATAACATGGCAATAAACTTATTACAGATTGTTACAAGAAAAAAGCTGAAATACTGATTTTATAGTATGCAGTATTAACTGTGCTTTGTCACAATCACAATCTTTTTTTGCTTTTTCATGGTGATGTTTCAAATTTAATCCAGAAAGGTTAATCCTCTACACACAAAATATTCTAAATGAGGAAATGTTGAACATACTAGTTATAGCCAAGAAAGTGAACTCTTACTGAGTGACATTGCTGTGAAGCTGGTCTTAACAATTTCAAGTGTCTCCTAATATACAATCAGTACTTTTGTTGAAAGGCAGAATTTTATGTTGGCCCTCTGGTGCCCAAGCATGCATTTTTATGAAAGCCTTCGATTAAGACTTGAAATGAATATCTTGCCATGGATCTGTTTTATGACCACATTTCAATTTTTTTTCATCTCTCTTTTTTATCTAATTTCACTGAAATCCAGACACCCTTTTTTGTCTTGGTTACTAGAAGAAACAGATTGCTTTTATCTCTTTTTATTACTAATTGCATGGTTACAACCGAAGGAAAAGAAGTGACGGTGAAATGAAATTACCCAAAGGTCACTTGTAATGAAGCCTTTTATCTTCCTGCAGCATTTACTTCATGCTAACTTTGATCAAGACTAGGAACAAGAAAAGGATGTGTAAGATAAAAGTGAAAGCAGTCACAGACAAAACAGAAGAGGTTTTATGCCCCAAATCCCATTTCATCCTGTCATACAGCATCACAGTCTGGTTTGGAAGCATCACTGCTTCAGACAGGAAGGCGGTGCAGAGAGTGGTGAGAATGGCCGAAAAGATCATTGGCTGTTCCCTCCCTCCCATCCAGGACATAGCACAGAAGTGTTGCTTGAACAGGGTCCGTAAGATTATCTGGGACACTACACATCCTCTTCACGGCCTGTTTTCCTTGTTACCTTCTGGGAGGAGTCTCCATGGTATCCGAAGCAAAACATCCAGATTCAGCCACAGTTTCATTCCATACAGCATTAACCTTGTGAACTTTCAAGCTTCCTCCTTCCATTATATATTCAAGATGGACAGTATTTAATATTTATTTGCTACGTATATATAGGGATGTGGGTCTATACATATGTTGTTCATAGTATGTTTAGGTGTGCGTCATGTATGTGTTTCACTTTGAGAGCGGGCAACTAAATTTCATTTTTGATGTATGCCATTGTGCCCACAGTAAAAAAATGACAATAAATTTTATCTTATCTATATTATCTTTTGGCACAAATGTCTACATTATTACTGTATTTCCCTGAAAGTAATGCCTACCCTGAAAATAAGTCCTAGCCTAATATATGCCCGACCCCAAAAATAAGCCCTAGTTTTGGGGTGAAGCACACACCTAAAAAATCAAGCTAGGGCAGGGGTGGGGCTGTGTGGAGCTGCCCCATGCACCCCGCACCCACTTACCTTGCAGCCAGGCTTCTCCTCGCCGGCCCACTCTTTCAGCGGCATCTTCTGTAGCCAGGCCTATATTTCTCAGTCACAGACCTTTCTGGAAGACCTCTGCAGCTGAGAACCGAGCTATGGATTGAATCCATAGCTTGGTTCTCGGCTGCAGAGGCCTTTCAGAAAGGCCTGACTGTAAAATGCAGGCTGAAATGTGGGCCAGAATGCAGCTGTAGAATGAAGTTGCTCCTTCAGCTGCAGAAGAAGTGGACCGGCTGGGCGGGGCTGTCAGTGCTGAGGTGAGTATAAAAGACATCCCCAGAAAATAAGACCTGGTGCCTCTTTTGGAGGAAAAAAAATAAGACCCAGTCTTATTTTCAGGGAACATGGTAGGAACATGCCATGGCCTCAAGGAAAAGCAAGCTGACTCCTTCATTTGAGACTTAGTAAGAAAACATGGCTTATATCCAAATGTTGCCCCGAAAATTTGCCCATCCCCAAATCATCAGCCCATCAATAGTAGTCAAAATTTAAGGAAATTGTACCAACTATTTTGAGGATAACAAAGGTAGTCAAACACATCTGCCATTTGGGTGCTAACCCTTATTTTCCAGGGCTATTGCTCCTGTCGTTAGAGTTTTATCTGATGATGATGGTCAGGATAAATGAAGTTCATTGACCATGAAATCAATGTTTTAATTTGCATCTACTGTGAAATTGCTGGTATTTCCCACCAGCATTTATCCCTCTTGAATCATTGTGTTACAAAATAACTAGCATCCTACACCTTCAATGACCCATTGTTTCTGTATCAGCCCAATGGGACTATTTTATATGAAATAAAAGTCATAATAAATTGTCAGTCTACTTTTCTGTCTTCCCTTTGGCTTATTTTTCAGCTCTTCATATTCAATGCAAAATTATTTCCAAAATTTCTTAGTCTCTTTTTATTTGCTATGGTACCCAATTTTTTATAGTGCTGAAGTTTACCTCAATGTAAGTTATATACCTGCCTAAGAAATATATTCATTTTAATCTGAATGTTCTCTTGAAAATTCTTGTGATTTCTTTCCTATTTCTATCTATTTGTCACCTCTTTATCAAAGAACAGCAACCATTACCTCAGTGATGACCTCATATAGCACTAACCTTTGCTTGCAAAAATTGAAAGCCTGGAGAATATGAATCATCTTTATCATGAATATTGTTCAAGTATACCCCTTTTAAAATCAGTATCCTTAGAATGCTGTAAAATGCAATTGGTGGACAGGAAAAAGAAATAAAGTATTTACAAATAAGTCACCCAGTTCAAGATGAACTGTTCAAAGAACAGTTGCTGGAATTGGATATGTCTAGACTCCTGCGAGTCCCCTGGACTGCAAGGTGATCAAACCGGTCAGTCCTAGAGGAGATCAACCCTGACTGCTCTTTAGAAGGCCAGAGCCTGAAGTTGAAACTCAAGTACTTTGGACACCTAATGAGAAGGAAGGACTCACTGGAGAAGAGCCTGATGCTGGGAAAGATTGAGGGCAATAGAAGAAGGGGACGACAGAGAATAAGGTGGCTGGATGGAGTCACTGAAGCAGTAGGCATGAGCTTAAAAGCACTCCAGAAGATGGTAGAGGAAGGCCTGGAGGAACCTTGTCCAAGGGGTCGCAATGGGTCGGACACGACTTCACAACTAACAACAACAATTTAATGAAGAGAAGGACTAGGGGTGACATGATAACAGTGTTCCAATATCTCAGGGGTTGCCACAAAGAAAAGGGAGTCAAGCTATTCTCCAAAGCACCTGAAGGCAGGACAAGAAGCAATGGATGGAAACTAACCAAAGAGAGAAGCAACCTAGAACTAAGGAGAAATTTCCTGACAGCTAGAACAAATTAATCAGTGGAACAACCTGCCTCCAGAAGTTGTGAATGTTACAACACTGAAGTTTTAAAGAAAAGACTGGACAGCCATTTGTCAGAAATGGTATAGGGTTTCCTGCCTGAGCAGGGGGTTGGACTAGAAGACCTCCAAGGTCCCTTCCAACTCTTATTTTTTATTTTATTATTTTTATTTTTATGATTTCAATAAAATAAAATAAAATAAAATCTCACACAGACACAGATGCATGTACAGCAACTATCAATTTTGGTTTCTATTTTTTTCTAAACTCCTGCAGATAGGTCCCATCTTTATGGCATTTTCTGCAGTTTTCTCTTTTAACTCTCTACAGAGATAGTGTGTATCTGCTCTGCTACAACTCTGCTACAACAGTAGCGCAGTTCATTTTAACCTGTCACTCTGTCTGCCTGATATTACAAGTTTATTCACATTTGCTTTGATCCTGACTGCAATTCTATAGTATGTCCAGCAGACGTTTGTGTAGAAATAGCAATTTCAACTGCTTTCTTAAAAGTGAATTCTGCCTCTGTTCAATCTTTTTAAAATCTTTCAGAATCCCACAGTCTGGCCAATCTCTCTAAGTTTCATTTAACTAATGCCAGACAGCTTTTTAAGTTCAGCTGCATGTATCTCAATGGATTCTCTTTTTTTTGCTTGCACTTAAGAAACCTGAAAAACTGCAATCAATAAAAACATTACTGCATTAGTTTTACTACTTCTGAAAAGAATGTCTTTATGGGGTAGTTAAGTCTCTTAATAAGCTGCATGCATTGCCACCTAAAACACACAATAAAGCAGGCAACTTTTTTGCAGAAGCTATGTCATTTGCCTCAAAAAACCTGTTCAAGTTTCTCTCCACATAATATCCAGTCATCCGAGGCATTATCAAAAAATATTAATCTCCCAATGAAGTTTGTCATTCTGTTGTGTTCTTTTTTCCTCTTTGTGATGTGACCAATTTGACATTCAGTTCATCTTTAGCTATTAGTTTTAGTTTTACCTCCCTTTCTCTTCCTTAAGAGATAAGGTGAGGCTGTAAAGGCTTTTTTTTAACTATCAACAAAAGATGCTAGAATTGCTTTCTTTGTGAAACTTCCAGAAAGCTAACTTCTGTGACTCTGCAAGAATAATACCAACAATACAGTAGACAGCCCAAGGTAATTGAGTAACTATATAAGGTCAGAGGCACAGCTATCAACTGATAACAATAACTTACCAAAGCACTACACCTTCAAGTTGATCCAGGTTAGCAACCCTTGCAGAAAATAAACTTTTAGGTAACTGCAAAATTTTTTTTTTTTTTTTGTAAAAATCCTATGCCTCATCTGCCAATAATTTCAGAATATATATTGGACACTGTCTATTCATAGAAGCAAACAGCACTATGGACAATGTCAATATTAACTTCTGATTCATTTTTTTCAAAAAGCATCCTTCAGTATTTTTGTGGTTAATAATGTTTTGCATAACTGTTTCTATCATATTTGTTACACTGGTTACACATCATACCTCTTTACCCTGGACTCGTACAGTTTTTGCAACTCTTTCACTGATTTTCTTTTTAGCTGCTCCCTTCTTTAATATTTTCAGATTTGTTATTTGCCATTCTACAACTTTGTTCCAATAATTCTTAGGAACTTACAGAGCTTTGAGGTAATATTATGGTATTGTTAAAAATATGCACAAATTTTTCATTTGCATCTGTTCTGATTAAGGATCCTGAATGGAAAAGTTAGTTGCTACACCTTTGTCTACACATGTATATATGTTCTTGGTTATATTCATTTGGGGGTATTCCGAAAGCAGAGCCTATGAATAAAGCTACAGTAAAAAAGTAACCAGTAGCAAAGATTTTCAAGTAATTCCACTACAACATGTTTGTAAGTTGTTACACTTGATTTAACTTAAAAACTCAAAGATGGGTGCTTGCATACACCTTTGTGGTATGTTTGATTGTCCTGATAAAGTATTGGTAAGATGTGGATTTTGAACTGAATGTTTATATCAGGGCTGTAAAGAAAATCATACACTGTTTCAAGTTGAAATGAAGAATATGTCTTCTTTCTGGGGTTTTCTCTCTTTTTTCTATTTCTGTCAATATATCTAATGAAAAACATTTAATAGCTAGATAAACTTTATTATAGTCACTGACAAGTGAATTAATTAGTCTACTCCACAAAAAGTATTTTAAAAAATCAAAGTAACAAAGCTTAGGAGCCATGACATAAGAAAGAAATAATGCCTTGATGTCGGAAACATTTGTAAAACATGAAAAAGAATTCAAATGGCATTTATTACAGTACAGTAGGTATGGATAACAAGATAATAAAAGTAGAACCCAAAATGACTTATAAAATACTTTAAGAGTAAAATATTACAATTCTGCCTATTGCATTTTAGACTATTTAGGGAATCCCTAGAGACATGTGTTTATGTGTTTGTAAATGCATTTAAGTAACATTGTATTCATTCATTCATTCTAGCCCATGGGTGTTAAACTTGCAACATCATGTGACGTGTTGTGACATATCATGACTTTTTTGACATTGCCGGCAATGGGGTGGGCGTGGTTTCTCTATGATGTATCCGGCCCTTGGACCGGCAGTTTGACATCCCTGTTCTAGCCATTGTCTATACATTGCAGGATAAAGATCTCTTCCATGTTTCCAACCAATAAGGTCCTGAGTTTTCTTTTGACAATTGGGCCCGCAATACTTGCTGATGTCATCGCTCCATCTTGTTTTAGGTCTCTTTTGTGGACCCCTTTTATCAAGTAAAATCCATTCTATGACTTCCTTGGTCCACCTACCGTCAGTTCTTCTTGCTATGTGACCAGCATATATTGGTTGGTTATAAATAAGCTATGACAAGAGATAAAACCTAGATGCAATATAAGAAGCATAGAAGAACAAAATAAAAGTGTATATTAATAAAATCAGAGCATTAACAAAGCAGTTTTCTGTATAGGCCAGTGTCAGTTGGTAGAGATTTTGTAACTCTCCCAGTGACATTATAGTTCTGGTATGATAGCAAACAAAGAAAAATAAGAGTGTCTTTAGGACAAATGGACTTCTATTGATGGATGAAGTAGGAGATGGAATATAAGTTAATTTAAAAAGGGCATCAAGGAGCACATGAGGTAGGGACTCACATTCCTCTAGAGCACAGGGACCAAATCATTCTGCAATAGGAATATTGCTATATCTTCCTTCCAGCAAGCAGATGGCAAGATAATAAGTTGGGCTAAAGAGAAAGCTCTGCAGGTGATGTGTGCTGGCATGAAAGTTTTCCTATTTATAGACTACCAGTTACATTATCCTATTATACCAAAGAGCTGTGATAAACAACTACTGTCAGATTACAACTCTCATTTTTTGGGAAGCCCCAGGGCTAGGAGCTATTACTTGAGAAACCACACTGACATGAGACATTATGGATCTTAACTTTTCAAGAAGGGGAGGGGGAAATATAAAAAAAATATCATGGCAACCAGAAAATTACTGCAAAATGAGCCTTAAGGCAAAAATAAAGCTGTTATAAGCAGACCCTTAAAATTCTCAGGAAATTGATTCTTTTCGAGAGTTAACCCTTTTCGTGAAGGCATAAGTTTAAATAATTTTCTTTGTATCTTTTAAAAGATTTTTGCAGTCTCCTTCCTTTGAAAGTCCCATGCATTGTCTTAATATTCATGGATTCACCCAGCACTGTTATATGTGTCTTATAACTGGAATAATTCTATTTTTTTTTTGCCTGGCTTATGAATCATACTGGGAATCGCAGCTAAACATGTCATTGTGCTAACAAAAAGCCCTGAATGCTCTCTAAATTCTCTAGTTTTTATATTTTGCTCATCAGTAATGACTAGAAGCATACTATGAGACTTGCATGATCAGTACACTTATCCATCAAAAAGTGGCTTTTTATACCCTTAGCAGTTGTGATTCTACTTCAAAAGAAGAGGTGGAAAAATAATATAATGATGTCCCACAATTTGCAAGTTTCCATCTGCCTACTCCTACTGCATTATTTGATTAACATGTACAGGAAACAGCAGAAAGTTTGGAGAGAAACTATTGCTTTTAATTGAGGAACAGTGACCAAGTACATATTCATTTTGCTTTCAGGAACAATCCAAGGGGATGCAATTTCTTTCCATTACTTGGAGAAATTATATCACTTGATGATGTAAGGTATTTATTCTTTCCAACCCAATAGAATGGTTGAACACGTAATGTAAAGGAGATCAGATCTCTATGTATCAGTAGAATAATGGTGAAACATAGAAAAATAAAAGACAAATTTATTGAAGAGGAAGAAGACAACAAAATAAAATCAGGTTTAAGAACAGGCTGAATCATTCTACAGTCTATAAAGAGAAAGGGCAAAACAAATTATTTAGATGAGAGGATAGAAGGTGAACTCATTAAATTTACAGAAAAAAACAAGCCTCGGGGAATAGCCAATATCTTAGAAGATAAGCTCAAGATTCAGAAGTATCTTCTAGAACAGGGGTGTCAAACTCGCAACATCACATGATGTGTCACGACGTATCACAACTTTTTTTGCCATTGCTGGCAATGGGGTGGGTGCAGGTTTGCTATGATGCATCTGGCCCGCCGGCCGGCAGTTTGACACCCCTGTTCTAGAAGAAGGTGTCAACATGTTCTTCAAAGCACCTGAAGGCGGAAGAAGGAGAAATGGATGGAAACTAATCAAGGAGACACCCAACCCAGAACTAAGACATGGCTGTTCCAACAAGCGGGACTGGCCTAGGATAATTTTTAAGAGGGGTTTTTTAGAGGGTTTTTAATTACTTTTTAATTAGACAATTTAAATATTTCATTTTAATTAATTTTAACTTGTGATTGTTAGTGGTGTTTTTAATTGATTGTCAGCCGCCCTGAGTCCACAAGGAGAAGGGCGGGATATAAATTCAAATAATAAATAAATAAATAAATAAGGAGAAATTTCCTAACAGTTAGAACAATTAATCAGTGGTCTTGCCTGCCAGAAGTTGTAGATGCTCTAACAATGGAGGTTTTTAGGACAAGATTGGACAACCACTTTTCTGAAATGGTATAGGGTTTCCTGCTTGAGCAGGGGTTTCTACTTGAAGACCTCAAAGTCCTTTCCAACTCTGTTATTCTGTTACAAATTCAACTATTTCAAATTTGGGTAGGCGTAATTAGGCCTTTCTTGGCCCAATTAGGCTTTTCTTTTCCAGAACTATGGATGTGGCAAGCTTTACACCTGTGCTGTAGCTTATTTATTCATTAATGCTTAGGAGAATACTGCATCTAGTTAACAGAAGCAAAGACCAAAAAAAATAGAAAGAGAACTGTTAAGTTTATTTTAAGGTTTCTCTCCTATGTATTTTTCTTCAGCTTCCAGGCTGAAGCAGTCAACATTTTGTAACATTCTGTGTTTTGTTTTGTTTTTTTTTTAAAAAAGGTACCTAGAAAAACACACATGAATATACAGCTTTTTAAAAATGCTCCCTGGACAAACTATTTCCTCTTGTTATTTGTGAAAACCATCCCTTAGGGGCTGTTGCCTTTATAGTCATTTAACTAATGCTTTCCCCACAGTAATCCTCTTAATATTCATTTTCCTTAGTTTAAGGGACCACAACTGTTTACTCCAGAGCTTTAACTGAATAATTAATATGTTGTCTCATGGCTACTTCTGAAGTTTTCAATTACTGGATGTTATTTTGTTTTATACTGCCTTTTTAAAAAAAAAAGTGCTTAAAGACATTCATAATGAAAGATGGCGTACATCTAAAATGAAAAAGTAAGTTTGTGTGTGTATGTGTGTGTGAAAGTTATGTGACAGGCAAAAGCTCAAAATGTTCTCAAAAATTGTTGCCCTGTTGAGAAAAGTACAGCTTTCCGTACTCAGTGCTCAGTCACATCCTATCTTTTGACTAGTTACCAAGATGCAAAGCTTTCTTCAAAGCATAAAATTGTCCTTGCTGTTCTTTTTGTCCTAATACAGTTTGTCACTTGGGGAAAAAAGGAAAAAAAGAAAGAAAAAGCAAATACTTGGCACTAAAGTGGCTGCCTAGCACAATGTCACCAGTTGAAGATTTGCTTAGCGAGTAAAGAGAGAATGATAGGCAGTTTGACTCTTGAAGCAGGATCTAATAACATTCTAAAGTTATACAAGTCTTCCCTTCAAATTCACTGAATTCTACTGAGAAACTTAAAAGCAAAGTTCTGCATTAGTGTTACCTCCACAGCACCTTCTGAAATTTCAAATTTATTCATTTTCTTCCTGTCAAAGATGTAAGAAATGTATGTGACAGATAATACCCAAAAACATACTTTCTATTCTGATTCCTATGAATATCTCACTCTAATCTCCACTTTTGCCATAATTTGTTTGAAATTTCAGGATTTTTATATGCTTTCTCTTCATCCCAGGAAGATTTGACTCATACAACCATATTCTCACAACAAAGATTTTTTTGGGGGGACTATTGCCTCATGGAAATTATTCATTACTCTGCTTAATAGTGGACTGCCTGTATGACTGTCCACCTTATTGTCATCCAGCCAGATGAGTCAAATCGTAACGGAGGTAGAGAAAGATTAAATGAATTAAATCTCTGTTATATGTCTGTGAAAAATCATTATATATAAAAGCCTCCACTGTGGAGTTTTTAGTGCTCTCTGAACTTCAGCATGTTACCTGAGTTGGGCAATGAAATGTCTGCAGGAAAACAAGCAAACTTAGAGAACATCAACCCTGAGCTATAAATATTCTGTTCCATTGGAACCTCCACTGTTGCAGTTTGTCACATACAAAATACAGATTGTAACCTCAAATTCCCTGCCTCAGTAGCCCTGAATGTAAGGCATCAATTCTGATACAGCTCCATCTTGACAAACAATCTCTGGAGGGTTAGCCAGGTGATCAAACATGCATGAATTTGTTAGTAATTTTGTACCTGTTATTAAAATGGGTACCTATTAAAATGCATGTTCTGGAATTAAGGTACTCTGCACATTAATTCAGGAAAAAGAAATTAAGAAATTAATTAAATCTTATCTCGGCTTCTTTCCCTTCTGTAGATAGCAATGGTGAAGTTGCCTAATTCTCTATCAGAATGATTTCAAAAGAAGATACATGTGGTTTATTATATATATTAAGGTTTAGGAGCTGTGTGAACTAATTGAAAATTATAGACACTGGAAGAAAGGAAAAAGGAAAATTCCACAGGTTTTGTAGGCTTTAATTTATAGCTAATCTTCCTGGCACCAAAATACATACAGACACATATACAATACAGCTACAAAGGAAAAAAACTGAGTATACAGTACATCAGATGATAGATAGATAGATAGATAGATAGATAGATAGATAGATAGATAGATAGATAGATAGATAGATAGATAGATAGATAGATAGATAGATAGATAGATAGATAGATAGAGTCATACATATACACATTAACATCTGGACCTACATTTATCTAGATGGCCATTTCTTTTTATTTTTCCAATTCATTATTAGGTTGGGATAAATTTCTTACTTGGCAAAAGAAAGAGTAGGATGGAAAATACAAGAAAACAAAGGCAAATGGAGCTTGTTCCATTCCCTCACACGAGTTCACACTTCCTGCATTTTGCTGATCTCTGCCCACAATCTAGATTGATAAATTTAAATTATAATTTCTTTATATCCTGAATCCCTTGGAATGCTTTCTCCAACTTCAGGATCAATATGGTTAGGATGCTTCATAGTGAGGCAATTCATATTTTTACATTAGCAAGAGGAAAGCTTTAATGTATTAATCAGGTATCATAGAAAAAAAATAAATAGATGCAGTTCCATGTGGGGATGACAACAGAAGGTGTAGGAAGAATTGCCATCATCTGTAATGGATCATAAGGTTATAATGAAGCTTTCTGGGGCTCAATTTCCACTCCATTGCAGTTGCTGGATAAGATACTGGTAGCTGAGCTGTATACAAATCTATTACATATAATTTGGCCTGGTCCTGTAGCAAGCTGGGTGAGCCAGAACAAATCTGTAATAGCAGTAAAACATTTCAACATATACACTTTTTAAAGAACTCCTGAGGGATTACATTTGAAAGCTGAGTGTGATGAACACCTGTCAGAACTGAAGAAGGACACTTCTCAGCACTTCAGCTTAAAAGTACTTCCCAAGTTCTGATTAATCACTCTAGTTTGGGTGGCATGCATGCAACTGCATTCCTTTGAGAATTTTACAGATGCAAAACAGTACTTCATTATGAAATGAGAAGAGCTTTGGTAACTTTGTTGACTTCTGGGGAAGAAATAGTGAACTAAAGACAGCTCTGTTGAAAGCAGAGCTGGTAACTGTGGTGGAATGAAGAGCAAGTAGATGAGGCTTTGTAATTTTTCTCTGGACAAGGACAAAGTTTGTTTTTGCTCACTAGTGCTACATACAGTTGCTCCACATGAGGAAACCATAAGACAGCAGATAAATTCAAATTTAAGGACTTTTTTTCTGCAATAAATAGCAAAGGGGTGATTAAATCTTTGGTTTTAGAAAGTTACAAATGGACTAAAATTCTAGATAAATTTTAAATAAGATTTGGAATTACTTTTAAAAATCCTTTCTGTGGGAAAAAAGCTTTTGTTCTGAAATATTTAAAGACATATGATAGTATGGGACTTTAAAGATTAGGCACCACAGAGAACTAGAAGGAAAAAAAATAGAATTAATGGAGAAGAACACTTACATTTTACTTATAAGTAAATCAGAATGGAGATAAATATTTTAACATTGGACATATTTAAGGATTTTTAAAAAAAATGTATCCAGAAGTTATTTTTAAAAGTATCTGTCTCTATAAATAGACTATGTGTAAAAGATATTATGGACAATTTTTACCTGAAGATTGAGACAGATCTGAAAGTGGATTTAAAAATAACAAACTTCAAGCATGATGTGGAAAAAGAAACTATACTGGACATGCAAAAGAAACTGGTAATGTCTTAAGAATTAAAAGGGCTGTATAAATAACAAAACAAGCTGGGTAATCTTCTTGTATGAGATATACAAAAGTTGCTTGTTAAATCTCTGATGAATTTTATGAGAAGGGACAAAAGAAAAAAGGAAAGAGATAAAATTTTAGGACATTATTTGAAGGACTAACAGTCAAGATTGTTAAAAGTAAAGGGAAGGAATAGACAGTTTGTTTATTTGATTAAGGTTAATTTTTTGTTCCCTCTGGTAACTCTTACTAGACTTTTGCTGATCAGGACTAAGGATTTTAAGGATTTGTTTATAGATAAGAAATGGGATATGTGAAGAACAGATCATATGAGAAGAAGTATTTTAAGAAAAAGGTGATAAAATTGTTTACACTTGTGATAAAGGTGGAAGTCGTTTCTTTACATATTTCTTTTCTTTTTCTTTATTCTTTTTTTTCTTTTCTGTTTTTTCTATTTTCTTTTCTACGTGGTCTATTTTTTTTCCTTTTGTTCATTTTTTAGTTTGCATTAGTTTTTTTTAACATTGTAGTTGCAATTTTCTTTTTTTAAAAAAAGAAGATATTTGGTATATTTGTGAGATGTAGTTTTTCCCTTCAGTGATACATAGGAAAGACACTTTGAAGACGATTTAGCCTATGCTTCATTCTTTTATTACCCTACATGTTGTCCATTATTTCTGTAGCGCAAAATTTGCAGAACAAGACCAGGCTTGCATTTCTTATGCAAATACACAATCCTATTGCTTTTGCTCAGAAGGTTTCTGAACCATACTTCAGTCCTTCATACTTAAAATGTCTGACTGCTTTTTTCCTCTAGATAATATTAATAGCCTAAATCAGATCACATAGAGATTTGAAGAATTTGACTAGGAGGAATTTAACATTCTCCATAATGTTATTGTCTCTTGAGATATTCTCAGTAAAATTGACACTTCTAGGATGTAAGGCTTTGATTGCCCACAGAGAGTCAGAGAGGAAGAAGAAATGAGGGAAGAAGAATCTGAGCAACAGTTTTAAATTGCTAGAAATACTCTAATATCTTATATCAGTCCAAAGAGTTTCTATTTTTCTTATGACAAATTTGTCTAAAAAAAATCCCATGTATGTAAAATACAGCAATATAATTAGTTTAAAACATGACTGAACAAATTATATCTTTGAAATATGCTGTAAAGTTAAGTTTCAAGATAAACTTGTGTTTCATTTTATTTTAAAATAAGAAATATATATTTACAGTAGCAAACAGAAAGAAAATAAAAATAATCAACAATTTAGTACAATATAAGTCCAGTAGTAGGCTGCATTGGGTATGGTGGTCCTTACTCTATGATAACGTGAAGTATTAATATCACTCTACAATGCCTTGGTAAGGCCACACTTGGAAAACTGCATCCAGTTTTAGTCACCATGATGTAAAAAAGATGTTGAGACTCTAGAAAGAGTACAGAGAAGAGCAAAAAAGATGATTAGGGGACTGGAGGCTAAAACATATGAGGAATGGTTGCTGGAATTGGGTATGTCTAGTTTAATGAAAAGAAGAACGGGGGGGGGGGGACATGATAGCAGTGTTCCAATATCTCAGGGGCTGCCACAAAGAAGAGGGAGTCAAGCTATTTTCCAAAGCGCCTGAAGGCAGGACAAGAAGCAATGGATGGAAACTGATCAAGGAGAGAAGCAACCTAGAACTAAGGAGAAACTTCCTGACAGTTAGAACAATTAGCCAGTGGAACAACCTGCCTCCAGAAGTGGTGAATGCTCCAACATTGGAAGTTTTTAAGAAGAAACTGGACAGCCATTTGTCTGAAATGGTATAGGGTTACCTGCCTGAGCAGGGGGTTGGACTCGATGACCTCCAAGGTCCCTTCCAACATTATTATTATTATTATTATTATTATTATGATGATGATGATGATTATTATTATTATTATTATTATTATTATTATTATTATTACTCATAGGATTGCAGTCTAAAGCTAATACATTATAAATTATAAAAGTTGGGTTACAAATATGACAAATAATAAAGCAGTTACAATCCTTAGGCCACACTTGCCCAATTCAATAACCTCTAGTGGTGTAGAATAAGAATCTGTTAAACACAATTGTATATAGGACCTTAACAGAGCGGAAAATGCTGATCAAAACCTTACAGGCATATATGGTGAGATGTACAGGCCATATCAAATTCAAAATAATAAAATTGCTCTTTATTATTTTTTCATGGCTGGTCCCTGGGTCAGGACCAGCCATGTCTGAGGGTTGCGGTGCAGAAGGAGTGGGGGGGGAGGGTGGGGGGTTGAGGGAGGAGGGAGGTATTAGTACGGTCAGTGGGAGAGGCAGATATGGCGGGAGTAGAGGACCATATCAGGTTAGGGGAGCACGCACACGCTATTTACAAGCTTGTGGGTGCTCCGGTCCTCAGGTCTCT